>NW_015114176.1:116770-119549 GCF_001443285.1 Poecilia latipinna | reverse complement strand
TACAGGAGGTCAAACAGTTTTTATTGACTTTTATGTCCTTTTTCTAAAATCCAATAAACACAACAGACACAGCCCGAATGCATGAGGCTTAGATAATTACCCAACACTTAATGAAGTCCCAGCAGCTCTTCACAATATGCATATTGTGTATTGTGATATTGCAATAAAACATTTAATGGCACAATACATGTCTACTTCTGATAAATTAAATATTACTACACTATTGTTAATTACAAAATAGCCAAATATTTCTTAATTTTAAATGTTTTACTACACCAACTATTAAAATGTGTAGCATTTCTCTTATATAGATAATCTGTACTATATACATGTTTGCATGTTGTCCATATATTATCTAATATAAACCTACATTAAATTGATTTGTGTTTCACTGGGATCCTCTGGGAATTATTGCAGTTTTGTTCTTCAAACATAAAAACAAAGTGTGCTGCAGAACTGATAACTGCTTACGCAACATTATAAGAGCAAGTCAGGCGACGTGTTTACGTATTTGAAATTGGCGAGCGCTGATCATGCTTGTTGAAGGAGTGTCCCATTTTGCTGTGGAATATTTTAACTTCCTGATTTAGGAGCCAACAGCGTGAGAGAACAGGACACACTAGTGAAATAGGATTTAGCCCAAAGTTTGGTACCACGAGCCTCATCCGACCTGGACTGAGCAGACACATGGTGGCTCCCAGTGGATGGGTTGAAGGAAAACAAATGATTATTTCTAGATGAACTAAGGCAGACGTCAGAGCATCGAGGTGAAAAGGTGAAAGCAATAAAACTAATGACAAAAAGACAAAGGGAAGGGAACAGGAGTTTGATAAATGTCAAACTTCAATCTGTTCTTCAGAATTGAAGAACGACGAGAACTTGATGCAGGAAGAAGAATGTCCTGAATTAAGATGTTTAAACTATGTGAAAATTCAAAAGAGCTAGAATTTCAGTTCAGGTTCATTTTCCCTTCCACTCCTTCTGAAAAGAATGAAAAATATTCATTTTTGACATTTCTGGAGTCAGACTGTAAGCTGAAGGTGGGTACCTGGAGTAAACAGGACAACTGGTTTTATGTTGTTCCAGTTACCTGGGAAGTGGGAACACAAAACTGGGTTTGGCGTCAGACCAGAGATCACAATGTTCTAATTAAGAAGTCGTACTTTTGCACTGTGAAAGGAATGTCTGTTCCTGGGATGTTCTTAACCTCCCTTGCATCAGGATGCAACAAGACATGGGCACAATCTCTCAGGTTTATATTGAAATCCTTTTGCTTCTTTAGATCAGCAGCAAGCACTTGTTCCGATGCCCACTCAGGGTGAATCTCAACTGGAAGTGACTTCCCTCTCACTGTCTTAAGGGAATCTCCCTGCATCCTCATAAGCCCAACATTAATCTGGGGAGAAAATTTTTTTATTAATCAAATTAAATTAATTGATGAAGTATGTAATTTCCAGTTTGTGTTTGCACTAAATTAAAGGCATACCTTCAGTTTATTTCCCTTCTGTATTTTGTTCTGATGCTTCTTGGTAAAAAATTTATTTCGCTCCCTCAGCTGTGTGAAGCTGACACCCCACCCACGTCAAAAAATTCAGCAAATAGTCTGAATGGTTAGTGCTCCGTTTGTGCAGGTTTGTGCCGTTAAAATTTTCGTTTGTGCAGTTTTGGTTTCTGAGATATTAAAAATTATTTTTTAGGTCATCTAGAGTTCACCATCCCCCCATATTGCTCCAAAACAAACCAAAGTGGGCTAGTTCGTTTAAATTCTTCAGATTTTCAGCTGTTGTACAATGTGTACCTTTTGTTTTGAACTTCAATAAAGACTTAGAACAAGAAAAAATGTGTCTCAATAGCAATGTTTTCTCACGAACGTAGCGTTCTCTCCACAATAATTGAATCCTGCTAATAAAGGACATGCAGCCGTGACCCTAACGTAATGTGTACAACTTGTTCAACTGTGCTTTGATTTCGGAGGTGGTCTGAACAATTATATTCACATTGTTGATGTACTGTCTGCTGATTATGCAGCAAACGGGTAAAAAATATACATTAGCCTATAACGGTTCAAAAAATAGAAGAAAAAAAAATCCACAGCCAATTTGCTAGTTGCTTGAGCAAAGTTTTTGCAGAGTAAAACGGAAATGTGTCATTGATTCAAAGTGTATCCAAGTAATGTACTTAATATTTAGTAAATATATTTTCAATGCAACGACTTTGATTTCATCCAATTTCTTACATTAAATGTGTATGGGCTTCAAGGATTTTGAAAAGCTCCACATGTTTTGAGAACTTTGACATAGTTCTCACACAACTGGGATTGGCTCCACCCACACTGTAGTGAGCCTCCTCCCCCACCACCCCCGATCTTGTTTTGGCGGCAGAGCAAGCGTAATTTTTATTTTAAAATTATAACTTTTAATATCTCGAAAACAAAAGCTGCACAAACGACAGTTTTAACGGCACAAACCTGCACAAACGGAGCACTAACGAACTAGCCCACTTTGGTTTGGAACATGATGGGGTGACGGTGACGTCATGGGCCAAAATTATAACTTTTAATATCTCGAAAACAAAAGCTGCACAAACGACACTTTTAACTGCACAAACCTGCACAAACGGAGCTTTGTGCAGGTTTGTGCACAAAGTGGGCTAACGAACTAGCCCACTTTGGTTTGTTTTGGAACATGATGGGGTGACGGTGACGTCATCGGCCAAAATTATAACTTTTAATATCTCAAAGACGAAAGCTGCACAAACGAAAATTTCAACGGCACAAACC
>NW_015114176.1:93266-115299 GCF_001443285.1 Poecilia latipinna | reverse complement strand
GGAAAACAAATGATTATTTCTAGATGAACTAAGGCAGACGTCAGAGCATCGAGGTGAAAAAGTGAAAGCAATAAAACTAATGACAAAAAGACAAAGGGAAGGGAACAGGAGTTTGATAAATGTCAAACTTCAATCTGTTCTTCAGAATTCAAGAACGACGAGAACTTGATGCAGGAAGAAGAATGTCCTGCATTAAGATATTTAGACTTTGGGAAAATTTCTAAAGAGCTGGAATTTCAGTTCAGGTTCATTTTCCCTTCCACTCCATCTGAAAAGAATGAAAAATATTCATTTTTGACATTTCTGGAGTCAGACTGTAAGCTGAAGGTGGGTACCTGGAGTAAACAGGACAACTGGTTTTATGTTGTTCCAGTTACCTGGGAAGTGGGAACACAAAACTGGGTTTGGCGTCAGACCAGAGATCACAATGTTCTAATTAAGAAGTCGTAATTTCAACAGGGCATCGCCCTTAAACATTGCTTGAAGTTACAAACATTATTTTAAGCAACTTTCCATAAGCAAACACTCGTATGTGCGTGTCTTGTAAAATAAGCTCGTTCCCACCACAGCTTGAGGAGCGGCCATATTGAAACAGGAAGTCGGCTGGGGGTAATGGAGTTGCTCCACTTTCCCACTGATTTTCTCAATTGATTTTTGCAACTGGGAAGTCGAAATTTCCCAGTTACCCCACAACTGGAGTGTCGCATATTAAAGCCCACTTCGCTTTTCAATATGGCCACTATCGACAACAACTTAGCAAGATGTGGTGGGAAAGTTTATTTTACAAGATACACATGTATGCGTGTGTCTAAAATCAATTTTAAATGTAGCGCCTGGAGCTATAATCTGAACAAATTCAGAGTGGTGTTTGCTTAAAGTAAAGCTAATATTGATGTTTGCAAACGGCACTGCACAATGTGTATAAGTGACGCCATGTTGAATTCTGACTTTGTAACTAGAACACAGACCTCCTGTGTCGCATCAAGCAGCTCGCTTCTCAGCTCCAACACGTCTGGTTCAAATGATCGGGAAACTATCAGAGATTAGATCGGAACCAGGTGTGCGCGTACAAAAACACAACTGAGGATGGAGTTAGCAAAGGGTGGATAAGAACCAGTGATGTGGAGCTAAAAGGTGCAAAAACACCAGAACCACACACCTCTGGTTCATTAAACAGAACTAATCTGGATGAAGCTGGTATTCCAGATGTTACAGAAAAGGAACCAGAACTAACTTTGATCAGCTAACCTTTAGCTAGGTGTGCATCTCACCTGAGCAGCAGGAGATGAGGAGAATACTCAGAACCAGTCTGGCTTCTGGTCCCATCCTGAGTCCAAATCTTAAGGCTTGAGTTGTGTTGGTGACCCCTGTGACTTTTAAACTGGCTCTGATTAACAGAACACGGAACCACGTTTTGATCCAGACAGCTGATTAAGGTCAGCCCCGTTTACCGAAAAACACCAAATCAAAGCTCTGTGGAAAGAGTCAGAACCCGTTTTTGGAACTGGAGAAATGTCCGAAACGTTGACCCACAGAGTTCGGTCATCATGTCCCCGCTGTGGGCAGCTGAAGTCGGTTCGGATCAGGGATATCTGGATCACAACAGAGTTCCAGAGGAGGCGGACTGGCAGAGATTGATTCCTTCAGGAGTGGGTTGGGTTCTGGCTGGAAAGCTTCGCTCCAGACCTGGAGCTGTTTTGCATGAGAACCGAACCACCATTCGGTCCTTGTTTTCCTTAGTTCGGTTCGGATGGACTCGTGTTCGGTTGCTTCATCTACCCGAGCCGGGGTTAGCTACTAGCTTAGCACCGCCAACTAAAACAGAAGAGACAATTCTTCATCCAGTACAAACTGAAACGCGACCAGGACCGAACCTGCCGAGGTTCTGATTCCGGACGTAGAACGGGTAGATATAGCGCTTCAGTTGTCTCAGGCTCCGTTCTGCTCTCCTTGACTGTACCAGCATAGCAAAAAATGGCTACCGTGTAGATATTAATCTGTTTTTAAGCTTCTGCCACAATATAGTGACTGACATTGCAAGCAGCCAATAGAAAGATGGAATGGTTTTTCTCCACCAATCAACTTCTACGTGTGAATATAAAACAGCTGATGGAGCGAGAAAAGCCCCGCCCCCTGTCAGGCTCTTTAAACCAGAACATCCGAAACCTCTTTTGCCCCACGAACCAGATTCATGTTCTGAAAAATCTGACAGACAATGGGAATGTGGACACAACCGCAATGTATCAAACCATAAAAACAAACTATGAACACAGGCCCAATCTGTTCCCACAGCGCCTCTTTATACCTGTCAGATTACCAACAGGAACAGAAGGCTGTATCCGGTTTTTCAAAATAAAGCGTCTTGTGATGCTTAAGAGAGCGGAAATAATATTTTTTGAGGCAGCTGCTCCGTACTAACTTACAGGCTAAACCAACCAATTTAACCAGCAGATTCCAGTAAACCAGCTCCATTAATTTAACCAAAGCAGTTTCATAATAACTGAGCTCATTAACAAAGATTAATAGCTCTGATGATATGAATTATTGAATGTGTTTATAAATTGAAAAGCTCATTGGACTTTTAAGTAATATTCTCCATCAACCTTAAAACATCATCATCAAATATAAATCTAATTTTCGTATTTTTGATTAAAGTTTCCTTTGGCAAATTTTTTTAGACATAAAATTAACGGACAAACAGCAAGAAAGAAGAGAAGCGAGATTGAAACTGAGGATCATAATTTATTGGACATAATGACAAAACAAAATCGGGACACTTTTGTTATAACCACAAACTTGTTTAATATTTGCCAAATGAAAAAAATTCTAGGTCTTCAATAGATACCCACGGAAGTATCATATAATCTGGAGCAAGAGTCTGTGTCCATCTGAAGGTTCATTTCAACTTTAGTAGTTTGAGAGAGAGAGAAATAGAGAGAGAGCTCCCTTACTTTTTTGATTTTGTTGCTCAACTCTCACTCTCTGTGTCTCTGCTCACAGCATAACTTTACTTTGTGAGAAAACTAAAAGACAGAGAGGAATAGAGAGCGTCGCAGAAACCTATAAATATAACTGACATCTGTAAGAGAAGCAGATTTGGGTACAGTTTAAAGATATACTAATAAGGGTCTGTTCAGTAGATATACTTACAGTGTTTTGTTAATTTGTTTTGTGTTAAATAAAAAATAAGTTTACTATACTTTTGTATAGTAATTTAATACTATACTTTCTGCTTCTCTAACAGAGCAGATACATAATGAAGCCAGTAGCGCTGAGGCTTCTCATACACCGAACACTGAATACAACAGGATTTATCTTACAAAACATTCACACTGGCCACATCTTTCGAGGCCTCAGGTGATAATAAATTATGGAATGGTGGCCTTTTTTAACATTGAAGATAAAATGATCAGCGTCAAAGATGAAACATTTTGGATAAAAGCAATCAAAATGAAAGATGAAATTACGGTTTAAACTTCAGGATGATGAAAGGAAAAAATGTGATTCTTTTTAAATGAATGTGTAGTACTGCAATCAGTCCGATAGAGGGCGGTATGACACCAATCTGTTTCTGTAAAATCATCCATATACAGTGAAAGCGCAACACCCAGATCTGATTTGGGATCAGCTGATACACTACGGAGGTGGAAACGGGAACCTATTTTCTGTCAATCATCAGAAATAAGAAATACATTTCTAAACAACCCACAAACTATTTATTTTGCTTGGGTATGTGATAGATCAACAAAATGGCGAATATTGTGGACTTTATGGAAAATAAAGCATAATTCTTGAAACTTTAAAGAATTACTGTGGTCAGTCTCCTTTACCTTCTCTAAAAGACAGTCCAAGGCATCTACATGCCTTCAAATTTCGCAATAAAAGCAGAGGTAAGGTATAAAACCATATCCCAAGCTTGAGTCATCTCAAGCAGTACTCAGAACTCATGTTCTGCACAAATCTGATGACATAAAAGCAATTGTTAAAACTATTGAATAAAGGAGCTCTGGAAAACCTGGAAGTTGCTTGGAGCTTCAGTGGAGAGCAGAGGAATGTTGCTTTTCTCTATAACATTTTATTTTAAAAGCATAAAATTCCCAGAAGAAAATCCTGGAACCAGAACCAATAGAACCTTCCAGTGGAGACCTGAAGCTTCTTCAGCGGCCATTTAAACCAAATCCACTTAGTTCTGCAAGAATACTGAGAAGCTACGATGATCATAAAAGACCCTCACTGCTTCCATTGATCCATCAGAGCAGGTTATGAGTTACTACCAGAAACCTTTGGTCTGATCTGGGGTCAGCTTTGTGGGAACAGAAAGGTTTCTGGTGGTTTTGGTTTGTTTCTCGATTAAAGGCTTCTGTCCCACCAAAATAAAAGCTTGTTTGGAGGACAGGAACTCCTGGCGTGTTCTGTTCATTTGAACGTGTGAAGAAGAGGAAACGGTTCCTGCTCCAGCTGGGACTTAATGAATGCAGCAGTGTGGAGGTTTATTTAATGCTTGGCTCCGTCTGCCAACATTATGACACTTTGTGGGAACCACCAGGAGCTCTTTGTTTCTCAGACATCATGGAGGGGTTTTATTAGCTTGATTTGCCTTTAATAAACAGATTTAAAAGAAAACTTTGCTCTCTCCTCATCAATCAGCTCCACCTTGTGACTCCATTAGGAACCCTGAAGGATGCGATTCCAAATGGGATTTTTTTTTCACTGACTTGTTGAAAGTGCTACAATGAGATCTAGCTCATAACTGTGGAATACAGTGCTTTGCAAAAGTAGCAATGGACCTTGCTCTTCTATGGATTTTATAGTGCAGAATTGAAATGTGGTCAGAAAATTGTCTTCTGATTAGTCAAAGTCTGCAAAGAAGTGGAGCAGCAGTTGTTTTGTGAAGAATTCACCATAAAAATCTGTTCATTCTGCAAATGATCAACTTGCTCTAAAATACATGAAGCTCTAATTTCAGCAGTAATTATGCACAGATGATCATCATTTTTTTCCAATAAACTTTGGAACACCATGGACTTCCTGGTGCTGGTCCCACATATAAAATGTCTGTGAAATATTGACTGGTAATTTTAATGTGAAAAAATGTGAATGATTTATTTATTTATTTATTTATTTTTTAGCAAGTCATTAATAAAGTTATTTATTTTTTATTGGTCCTCCCTGTTCCTGTCTGACAGGCTCTTCCAGCTGAGTTCTGGTCTGGTTTGAAAGGTGCTGTTGCTAAGAGATGCTGCCGCGGCTCTGGAAGCGTCTCCTCCCCGCCGGTCGCTCTCCTTTGCAGCCAACATTAAAACCAAACGCACCCTCGGTTTTATTCAGGCCTTTTGCTGCAGACATCCTGCAGACATCAGGGGCCCATTGGTGGCTTTCAGCTACAGACTCAGTCCTCCTCGACTCCGTCTTTGTGTTTGGAGTCAGGACGAAGAAAAGTGACCTGATGGCAGTGGCTGGACGTCCTGCAGGGTTTTTATTCTGAAATGGAGAGCCCAACTGGGACAAAACAAACAGGCTGAAAATGGCTGATGTGTTCCTGTCATGCTGCTTCCTGTCTGTTGGTTTAAAGGCTGTTCCTGCAGAAAGAAGGTGTCAGAGTGCCTGCAGAGCAGCACAGGCAAAAGAGCCTGCGCTGCAGCGCCACCACCAGGAGAATCAGAACTTTTGAATCCCAGTTTGAGACAACAAAGCTGCTATTTGTCCTCATAGTTTCACCCCGACAGAAATTCTAAAATATTTAAGAATGCAGGAAGTAATTTTGCAGAAGCCTCTTGCAGCAGGAAAAGTATACTTGCCTTTTCTTTCTTCACTTTGCAGATTTTTATTTCTTTGAAAAAAAAAAAAATCGATAAACCATTGATGTATGTAAGATGACTGACAGCTTGATATGGAGGAGAAGCTGTCCATCTGCTGAGGACACTGCCAGTTAATGGAGCTGACCACAGGAGAATACACAGAATGAGCTGGCTTTGGAGAGGAAGACTACTGCACTTGAATGTGCACAAAATGTCAGAGTTGAACTTTTACCTACTGGAACTGCATTCCTCTTCCTTCAGTATGTCCGTGTTGGATCTTGGGTCCAAAATATTTTATCCCTTCGAGTCTCAAGATTGTTGTTTAGAAGAACAATAAAATCCATTTGTCTTATTATTGTCCAATGTAACACAGCTCTCATGTTACCCCAAGTCTGCTTATGATTGGTTGATGAGCTCTTCATGACGACTCCTTCCCTAGAAGCTGGTCCCAAAGCACAGTTTATTCAAGAGATTCAGTGAGAAACGACCTAAAGAAACCATGAATCTGTGTCAGAATGGAGTCTTTGAGCTATAAATATTTTTATTTTTTATGTCATATTAAACTTGACTCTGTTTTTACTCCACCCACATTGAACCTGTGTTTGGTATGGCTTAGTAACTCTCTAAGTAAAATCCAATTCAGATTTATGCTGGTTCTGATTCTGAAAATGAACTGCCAAGTCGTACCATGACCTGGACCAAAACTGTCAGCTTTCCAGTCTGAGGGAATTTTGACCGAAACAACAGAAAAGTTTGTCCTGAGATTTTTCCCGTCAGTCAAGTCAAGAAACTAAATGACGACAAATCCGATCAGTTCTGTGAGCAAGACAACAGCTCAGGCCATAAAACTCCTTTCTCTAGACATGCAGAAGACACAATGAAGATTTGATAAACAAGAATGATTGAATTACCTCTTCAGCATCCATCACATTCACCATAAAGACCCAGTCATTTGATTCAAGCCTTGTGGGAACAGCGACTCATCCAAAAGCTGCAGGACAGTAGCTCTTGAAAACTGGAGTTGGACACCCATTGTCTTCGGCCTTACAGTTCACTCACTTAAAGTTCAGTAAGACGTCGCTTCAGATTCCAATTGTCAGAGCGGCAGATACTGCAGTCTGAGCAGAAACTACACGCGTGACCGTCTGAACATACGTGAACTAAGTGGGTTCTGTCTGGAGGAAGTTCAGAAATCAGCAGCATCTGTATTCCGACATGTTTCTCCTGCCGTCTGAGCTGAGAACCTTTCAGCCTCCAAGGACGAGCTTTGTGTCAGAGTGGAGGTGATAATGTTATCGATGACCTCTTGACCCCCCCATCAGCCTCCCCTCCCCATCATTAGTTTGTCTCATTATGAAGGCACCGTGCTGTCGTCCAATCAGAGCTCAGATAATGAACACAGATACTGGATGCAGCAGCTCATCACATAAGTAATGAAGCTCTCTGATTCCATTCGCTCCCAATGTCTGTAGATTTTTGGATCCATTTTTGAAACACACAGGAAATCTCTCCTCTGCTGTTTCGTGTAGGTGTGTTTGTCTGTTTGAGTAAACCTTTACAGACGAAGCTGCAGCAGATGACGCTGCAGGAAGTGAAACTCCCCAACCATTCTTAATCTGGTCTGAATCAAATCCTAGGTTCAGATTTTGAGTGAGATCCGTCTCATCCAGACCTCATATGCTTATTGTGTCTGATCTGAAGTTTCCTATTCCTGTCCTCTGAAGGTCAGACTTTTCTGATGGGATTCATTAAATCTGCAGCAGTTCTGTTTTCTGTCAGAATTGCAAAAATGATGATTTGCAGGCAGAGTCTCTGATAAGACTTGTTAATATTCAGTTGAGAAACACAGTTGAAATGAATGTCAGAGCAGCCAGAACAAGGCTGGTCGTTCTGATCTGCAGAACCAGAAAATCCTCTAATGTCTGGTTCACACAGCAAATTTTCAAAACCTGAGAGACCACACACACACGACGATACACACTCTAAGCTGTAACAGATTTGACTGTATAGTACGGCGGGAGCGACAACCTCACACAAATCACACAAATCACACAAATCAGTTTCATTCAGGTGTCAGACGGGAAATCTCACAAAACCCCTTCAGGCCAAATGTGAGTTCAGAGTAAACAACATGGCCGACTAGCCAGATGTATTGGAGATAGTTTGTGAATTATGGTTAACAGAGAAAAAACAAAACAAAGAGATCTTTGACATCCAACAGACTTTTTAATGTGCCAAAGCAGTTATGTTGTCATCTTTGTTTAGAATTCCTCTGTGTTTCCGTCACCTACAACATATCGAGCCAAGACAATTCAACTTGTTCAATTTTTTGATTTTAGATCCGAGTCGACTCGTCCCGATATCTTCCTGAGCAGACCAGATCACAATTAGCACACAACACACAACAGGAAGATCTCTTAAGATTACCTCAGGATCCATTGTGATAATTGGAACAGCTTTAAGATTGTCAGAGGGTGAAACTTCTTGCCGTGTGAACGAGGCATTAGGGATTCATCTTCTGGGTTTGTTCTGTCAGCCCACAGTATCAAACTGAACCTGATGATCTGGATGTAGTTTGGAACCGGTTTGGAAACACTCCTGGATCCGTCTGGATTGTGTTTATGAGTAGAGTTTGATTTACAGCAGATCAGCAGCTTGTGATTGACTTACTGCAGAGTGGAGATGAAAATCTAGTGTTTCAGTCATATGATCTGTGCTGACAGGAATCATCTCTGCATCCATGCAGGTGGAAGGTGACAGAAGGTTTGCAAGCTTTTCTCTTGTCAGATATTTTCGCAGCAGGCTGGCTGTCTTGTGTTGTTATCACGTTGCTGTCATGTTGATGGACTAATATGATCATGCCACTTGGCCACTCAACCTGCACCTGCATGTTGAAGGGTACGGGCAGGGCGACAGTCTGTCTGTTGCTGCATATTTTGCTGGGTTTTTCTGTGTGTGTGTTTTCAGGTTTAAGTGTGTTTCTGTGTGTCTACATAATTCAGTGTGTATGTATGTGTGTGTGTGTGCAGCCAGGCATTCAGTGGTAATCTGTGCTAATCTGATAAAAGGGTCAGATTACAGAGATGTTTGCAGCTGATAACAGATCAGATGTAGGATCAGAACATTGTCAGGGCGGCGGGGTCGGGCTGGGGGATGGGTCGCTCCATGTTTAACTGGACTCAGTCACATGACCCGTCTTTGTTTCTGCACAGAGGATCTGATCGTTTGAGGTCTGATCTACACCTGCTCTTAGCTGAAAACTGTGTCCATCAAATAATACCCACAATACACTGCAGACTGGCTACAGCACCCTCTAGTGGCAGCTTGCTGCAGAAAACCTCATTTTGCCATCTTCCTTCTGCTGAAACCCTGATTTTAGAGATTTTGGTTTGGATTTGCCCACTGGATTTTTGTTCTGGTATAATGGGTAACTATGGCAACAGGATAGCTGTTTAAGTTTAGATGGATTTTCTAAAGATAAACTAATTGGTAGCTCCAGAAAATGTGCTTTTTACCTAATTAAAGGAACTCAGCGTTTCAGCTGTTTTGCAGTTTTTCTGGAAGTTTGTTCCAGATTTGAGGTGGATAGAAGCTGAATGCTGCTTCTCTATGTTTGGTTCTGATTCTGGGTCAGAAAGTTTTGACCAGAGAACTGGGTCAGGAGCAGACCCTGTACAGAGGCAGTTAACACCAACCTCAGAAACCTACTAACCAGGATTAACCTGCCAACCCAGAATATTCTGGATTGGTGATATATCTCTGTATGAGCCGGCTCATGTCCCCCTGGACTGGTGACCTTTGCCACCGGCTCTCACATAAGTAGAAAAGTATTAAAAAAATTCATTGTCTCAGCAAAAATCACCTGAATGACTGAAACTGGGCAGGAGGTCATGAATATGCGGTATGAGGAGATAACTTCACGACACAGACAGAAACCAGGTGAAAGGTTTCAGGTTCTGATTCATTTAAATTAAGGTCAGGCAGATGTTCTGCTCTGACAGCACCTCCTGTCTCCGGTCCTGTTAAGAGGGTTCTGTTTATGGGTCAAAGGCCGGACCAGGGGAGAGCACCAGACAGGGGGAAAGTTCAGATGTGATGAAAATCAGATCAAGCATAAAGAAATGTGGAAACCAGTCTGATGAGGAAATTTTCAGAAATAAAAATTGGTTTTGTTCAGAAAGATGGTTTTAACAATTTCTGACTGAGTAAGTTTAACAGCAGCTCTGGAGACGTTTCAGTCATTAAATAGAGAGTCTGAGAACATAAAAAAGGAAGGAACTGAGTTCTGTAATCACTGAACTCACCAGAACCAAATAGTGAGCTCAACTTTATTATAAATTCAACTTGTAATAAACTGCCAAACCAGGTCAAGGTCAAAACCAGCTGATTACCAGAACTATAACTAGATGTGGTTTGTTAAAATACCAGAACCAGACATAAAGATTAATAAACCCAAAACAGGTGCAATAAACTAAAATACCAAGACTGTGTGTGATCACAAACCAGAACCAGGTATGATCCTGGTCCATTTTGTACAAATACAGGCAGAAACAGGTCACAACCATTAAATTCCTGAACCAAGAACTTGGAATAGGACATAAAACAAAAGAAAACCTGATCATAACTTCCTAAACAGAACTGGACAAAATGTAATGTTTTATTTTCCATTAGAAACTGAATTCTTTCTACTTTGCTTTCTTTTACGTTTAACATTTTATTTCTTATTTTCTCCATGTTTAATCTACCTTATAAGAGTAGTGTTGTAGTTTAGGTGGTTTTTAAATCGTTAAGGTAGTTTGTAACATTGTGACAGTGACGCACTGACCCTTTCTGAACAGCGATGAGGCAGAGTTTGTCATCAGGGCGTTGAAGCGTATGCAGGACGCTCCTGCAGGGTGGACAGAAGGTAAAATCTAACTCTGTTCCTCTTGTCTTCCTCTGAAACCGATCAGAGAGGAAGTGTGGGAGCAGCAGGTCGTCTGGAGTTGCCACATTGCTGACAGTTTGTCTTACCTGCTAACAGACGCGGCGCTGAAAGCTGCTGAGTGAGCAGTCTGAGTCAGACTGATGTTACCCAACCAGCCGCCGTTTTACCCAGTTCTCCTTTTACAGCAACAAGGTGAGAGGTGGAGCTGCAGCTCCACAAGTCAGACTAAGCTGCAGCCAAGATGAAGAACAGAAGATTAAAAAACTTCCTGATCCGGGTTTGGTCTGAAATATCTTCATGATTTATATGGAAACATCCAAACTGCAGCAGTGCAAGAGATTTATTCACTTTGTCCATCAGTTTGGCTCTGATTAATTTTATTATTTATTAAAGCACACAACACATCACTGCAGGTTATATGATATATGTCATTATCATTGGAAAATACAATGGATGCATTATGGATAATGTATTATTATTGTGAAAACATTTTCAGCCAGAAGATTCCCTGATGATAGGTGAGTGTGTCAGAGTTGGATATGAAAAAAGTTTCAACTCATTTTTTACAGAAAACTGATGGATTACAAGGGAGAGAAGGCCTATATAAAGGGTTTGATCAGCCTGTTGATGCATCAGACTCAGGATTATAATCTACAAACACATTAGTGTTCATCCACAAAGATTTATGTTGCTTATATCTGTGTGGAGAGAACAAACTTTCTGGCTAAATATAAACTTATAGGGTCTTTCTTTTTTACATTTTTGAAATCTGTTCTTAAAACATGGTTTATGTAAAATGCAACTGTATTTTTTTATGTTATGTTATAATGTTATTCCCTCATCAGAAACATACCTGGTGTGATGCTTTGATTCTTTCATGCATGTATCTAATTGTTTGCCCATGCAAAGCTCTGCCTTTATTTTACCAACCTTGCAGCTGTTCTGTCACTTTTTATGCATCATAATAACATATATTTAAATTTTGACTGGAACCTGATACACTCTCATGGATGGATGGATGGATGGATGGATGGATGGATGGATGGATGGATGGATGGATGGATGGATGGATGGATGGATGGATGGATGGATGTGACACCATTTAACACAGCAGCCTTCCATCAGCTCCCAACAGCAGGAATTTACCTCGGATACCTGCATTAGAGGCCTAATCTGCTTATAGAAACATTATGGGATGCTGAATGCTGCCGTGGCAACAGCAGGTGTCTCTACATTAGGATGAAGATTATCAGACTGCACTTATCTTTGTTGACACACATGAGTGCGGGTGGGGTTGGGTGGTCTTTAATCTGAGTCTGACATTATAAAAACACACAATAACCCATCACTGAGACGGAAACAGGTGGGAACTGATGAGAAGTCAAGAAAATCCAGACAGAAGCCAAAGATTCCTGCTGGAACATCTCAAAACAAAACTAAGAACACAGAAAGAGGAAAGCAGGTTCTTTAATGTGGAGAAGAAGGAGCAGCAACTTTATTCCTTCTGTTCAAAATGTTTTCAGATTTTGAAGGGGCTGTTTTTGTTTTTTAAAGGAACATTTCAACACTTTTTTGATCTTTAAAAATACAGTACAGGTATATTTGCTAGTTTTATTGCTTAAAGGAGTAATTCATGGGTTTTACTCTTTACAGGAACAGTCCATTTTGTTCTTTTCTGCTGGCTTTGACTAGTTCAGGTTTTTTATAGTTTGAAATAATAGTTCAGACTTTTCAGTGGTAGTTTAAAAGAACAACTCTTGATTTTTTGGAGTACTTTAAAGGAAGCATTCAGCTATATCTGGGCAGTTTCTACTCTGTTTGACTGTAATACAGCAAGGTCTCCCAAGCATCCCCTGTATTTTAAATTAGTTACAATTTTTGCTTTAAAAAGGTCTTAACAATGTTTAAATTGAACTTGCTGAAGCATACAGACACCCTGTTAAATGTACAATTCAGGTTTTTGTGCTTTAAAAGGAGCAGCATTGTTTTCTTAAAAGAACAGCACACATTTTCAGTGTTTTAAAGGAACAGTTCGTGTGTTTTGATGCTTTAAAGAACAGCTGAGATTTGTTGGATTCTTTTGAAGGAACAGTTTGGGTGTTTTGTTTTGAACAGTTCAGATTTGTTGGATTCTTTTAAAGGAACAGTTTGGGTGTTTTGTTTTGAACTGTTCAGATTTGCTGGATTCTTTTGAAGGAACAGTTCTGACGCAGGTCAAACTGGAAACTCTCCCAGCAGTTTGAGCTGTGACGGGTTAAGACTCTCCCTGCTTGTCACGTTAAACATCAGGGGATTAAAGCGTCTCTGTTTCCTCTGTTCAGACACATGAACCAACAGCAGAAGGTGACAGTGAACACATGAACTGTGCTCTGTGACCCCCTCCCTGCCTCTGTCCTCTCTGTTGGGGGGGCTATATGAGGTGCAGATGAGACCCTGAGTGTGTTTGGAACAGGGGGGGCATTGATGGGCTGGCTCTGACCGCTGCACATCTGGACGACAGTCAACAAGCAGCTCAGTGTGGTGGCATCCTCCATCTCTATATGAAATCAGACGCACATTCATAAACCCCCCAAACGGGCTCCTGGGGGCGGGCACCACCATCAACTCTTTATCTGTTCACTGCTGAAGAACACGTTTGTTTGGAGTCCTGATAGCGAGTCAGAGAGAGGATGACAACGACGACGCTGTGAGGGGAGCGAGGGAAGAAGATCCTCTGAGGTGGGAGAAAAATCTGCTGTTTATCCTGCAGACGGCTCTGATCAATACGTGATCAGATTGATTGGTAAGTCTGAATGAACAGAAAGTTTTCAGAGTAACAGTTTGGTGCTCTTCTCACAGCAGGCCCACTATCTGACTGGAAACTAGTTCAGTTATTGTATTTTCAAGAAACATATCAGATTTACTTTCTTTAATGGAAATGAATTGAAACAGTTAGGGACCACAATCTCCTGCAATTACTTCAAAAAAGGGGTTGTATCTGCCTATTTCAATGGTTCAAACACATAATATCCCTTATGTATTAATCATCTTAGCATTACCGCAGAAGCTAACATTTATATTTTCCTTATCTCCCACTTTGGGGTGTACAGCCAATCAAAGAAAGGAAAAGGTATTAGGGTTAGGGTTAGGGTAGGGGTTAGCCTGTATTGGCTGCTTTCCTTGATGCTAGCCAATAGAGTGTCAAGTAGCATTGTGCTGAGATATTTCAGCTTCCAATAGTGCATTGTCTTTTGAAGATTTTAGATATGACCAGACCTGAATTCAGTGAAAAAAATAGATAGAAGCTGTAAAACATGTTTGTCAAACAAAGGAAGTTGTTGTGTGGGCTAACCTCACTCTAAACTATGGAAACCCACGGAGTGGAAAAAACAATCCCAACTTTCCAAAAATGTATAACAGAACATTTGTTTCAAGCCTGTCACAGCAAGCAATTAATCAGTTAATCACATTATAAATTCAATAATATTAAATTGCCCTTAATATTTTTTGAAGGGAAATTTTGCTTGCAGAGACATCATAGTCCATGTTATTAATAGTTTCAGTTATGTTTTTTATGTCCTTTTTATTTATTTATTATTTTTTGGTTGTCATGTTTATTTTGCATGTTTAAAATATCTTCCAGTTTCAATGTGAAGTGTTCTTTATAAAATTATAAAAGGTTTGTTGGTTTTTGAGAGGGCAAACCTGCATTATTATGCCATTACCATTATTAGTTTGAAATGGACTTAAAACAACAATAACATATTTTATCATAATAATTTCTGGAATAATTTATCGTGCAGCAAAATTTGCTGTCATGACAGGCCTAACTCAATAAATTCATAAAATCAATTTATCGCCCAGTCCTAACTTAAAGTCAGATTTTTTTTTTTTATCAGAGAGGTAGAACTGCTGACAGGAAGAGGAGGAAGATGAGAAGCAGAAAGATGCAGAAGAGACTTTTCTCCTTCTCTTTCTCTCCACACTCAAACATCAGCAGCTGGACGTTTCCTCTGGATCCATGTGAACATTTCAGTAATTTTCCTTTAACCTTTGATTCCAACCAAACAACTAGCCGCTCGACGTACCTTACAGGCTTCATGTGATCTGTTCTGCTCCAGACAACGTCGGGAAGAGGGGAGGGGGCTGATTGGGGGCTTCCAAATCCAGAATGTACAGAAACCAAAGCCTATTAGAGAGTGAAACATTTTGATCTATCAGGTCCAAACAATGTCAACACCCGAACACATCTGTTGCAGCTTAATGTGGCTGAAAATCTGCAGCTGGCCGCAGCTGGCCGTGCACCTCCGCATGCGGCGGGGAGCTGATCAGAGCGAGCAGATTTCAGGTTTTAATCTGCACCTCTCAGACCTGAGGATCAGCGTTTTCCTCTCCGACCTGCTGCCTGATCAGGGTTTATCTCCATCCCAACACCAACACTCACACTCAGACCTTCATCTCTTTAATTAGACTGAGCCTCTGCCTGTCCAACCAGCAGGAGCGGAGCGGCGGGGGGAGCGGAGGGGGTTCATCATCATCTTCATCATGTCGGGCTTTTAAAACCCACTGATACCTGAACACAGACTGCTGGCTGCAGCTCAAACTCTCAGAGGATTTTCATGTCAGCCTGTAAGAGGCTTTCAGTTTTCATACTAATGCCGACTTAAAAGGTAAAAAACAATCTGCTGCCGCTGCGGTGGCGGCGTTCACCTGATGATGTCCAAACAGACTGGAGCATGATGGGTAAATCTGTTGATCTGCAGGATAAACAAGCAGCTGGCTGCGGCACAAGCATCAGCCTGTTGTTTCAGTCATTCGTGGAGAAATTCCTCATCAGGAATGAAGAGCTGAAAACACGCTGCGGCGTTCCTGCAGGATCCTCCGAGGTGTTCCCGCCGCAGAGTGCGATCGAGGGAAAAAAAAAGGGGGCCTCTTTCAACACACACATCATTAAAGATTAAAGATGTAAATAAACATGAATGGGATCCGTCGGGGGTTCCGGGATGCAAACAGAGACTTTTCCTCCTTCCTGAGGTGGTTTCAGCCACAACCAGGCAAATTAAAGCAAAGGCAGAGGAGTTACTTCGGAATCAGATTAGGAAACTGGGGCAACGTTTCCCCGGAGAGATTGATGTTCAGCTGGAAAAGACATCTGCAGAAAACAATCACAGGCTGCCAGCATGTATACATCTGTCCAACAAGACAGGATCCTACCAATCAGAAGTCAGAGGCCAGGCAGGTGAGCTGATGGCCTGTTTCACCTGGAAATTTCAGGTTGTGTGTTTGTTTTTGAGAAACATCCAATTTTGAGTTTCAGAGACAAAAAAGGACTTTAGATATCAAACAGGGAACAAAAAGACCTAACTGTAACTTCATTCAGAAACTCCACCTCCACCTGAATGACAACAGAAAATGCCTCTAGGAGGATGTACAGGTGGATGAACAAACGGAATGATGGGTAAATAAATTCATAATTGGATGGAGCCTTTTGAAGCTTCAAGTCAACTTGAAACTTCAGTGTTTCAGTGGGCTAATGAAGGAAAACTTCTTTTACTAATGCAAGTTACAGTACTTTAATATGTAGTCCAATCCATCAGCAGGTATATCATGTCCCCTGGACAATAACTCCACCTTGTTTCACAAAATAAATCTTTATAATTTTTAAACATTTGAACAATGTTTCTAAAAATATTAATGCAACTCAATTAATTTTGAGGCTATGAGTTTTGCATAAACTACAATGTTTACAAAACATACATTCATAAAATAAAATAAAATATTTTGGCCATCCCCAAAAATTAATGCCCTGGGTCGGTGCCTCTTTAAGCCTCTTCTGGCCCGGTTCCCAGCTTACCTGCAGACTCACAGGTGAACATGAATCCAACTGAATGTCAAAAAAAAAATCCCATCAAATATTAATCAGCACTTTTTATTTGCATGAAATTCCAGGAGAGCAGAGGAGAAAAAAGGAAAACAGGGTATGGATGTATTCCCAGTGTTCCCAGCGTTCCCAGTGAGCTCTGGTTCCGTCTCTGATGTTCAGGACGATTATGGTGGATCAAAGTGGAGGTGGGATGATCCCAGCAGCTCATTTGCATAAAGGCAGAAGGACGTATCTGTTCTTAATGTCTCCATTTCAGAGATGCTTGTTTGTAATTAGCGCAGTAATTTAACCTGATGTTTCCATGGAGTCATCTGCTGGCTCCACCCCCCCACTTCCTGTTCGCCTTACTTAGTTCATCTTATAGATGGGAAGACCTGGTGGGAGTGGAGTGTGTGTTGAGTTTAATAGCTAATCAGTGCTTTGCTGCTTTCAAAACAGGGAAGCTTTTAAACAGTTTCTGTTGGGTTAAAGCTTATATGTTTTGGATCATCTCCACTGGGACACAAACTGGAACTGTGGACCTGGTTTGCTGTTTGTTAGCAGAATATTCGTCTACGTTTCTACTGCTCCACCTGCTACAAGGCTGTCTGGTTTGCCCTTTGCTTACAACAGTTTTGCCTTCTTTTTGCATTAACTTTTTTAGCTTGTCTGCCTTTTGGTTTTTATCACACTGTTTTGATATTTGATTTATTTATGGTTGTTACTTAACCTAATTTTCTGCTGATTTAACATCATGTCAATTGTTCTTAAACTGATGGAAACTCACCATTATGTATGGTTGGTTACCTCAACTGATCAGCGCGTGGCGCTAATAAAGCTGAGGTCATGGGTTCAAGCCCCATACTGGCTAATCTAAAGTCTAAAAAAAAAATCAACACATAAATAAAGGTTGGAAAATCAAATGTTATACATTTTGAATATGAGCAATTTTCTCAAATTTTGTCAAGATCATGTAAGTTGTTCTTAAATTGATGGAAACTCAATGTATGTTTGGTTAGCTCAGCTGGTCAGAGTGTGGTGCTAATAAAGCTGAGGTCATGGGTTCAAGCCCTGTACTGGCCAATTCAAATCTAAACTCTTTCAGGAAATCACAACTTCTAAATAAAAAATGATGGAAAATCAAATACTATGTCTGTTGATTTTTTTCTTTTCTTAAACCTTGATTGTGTTGAGATTATCTAAGTTGTTCTTAAATTGATGGAAACTCAACATAATGTAAGGTAGGTTAGCTCAGCTGGTTAGAGCATGGTACTAATAATGTCAAGGTCATGGGTTCAATACCAGCACTGGTCAATTCAAATATAAAGTCTTTAAGACACTCAACACTTCAAAATAAAAAAAGGGCTAAAAAACAAAATCAACACTTCAAAATAACAAAGGGCTGGAAAATAAAAAACAAAATCAACATTTCAAAATTGAAATGAGTTGAAAAACAAAATCAATACTTCAAAATAAAAAAAGGGTTGGGAAATCAAATATTATACATGTTGATTTTTGAAAAACATTAGACTACTTTTATCCAAATCTTGTGTTGAGATTATGTAAGTTGTTCTTGAATAAATGGAAACTTAACATCATGTAAGGTAGGTTAGTTCAACTGGTTAGAGTGTGGTACCAATAATGTCAAGGTCATGGGTTCAATACCAGTACTGGTCAATTCAAATATAAAGTCTTTAAGACACTCAACACTTCAAAATAAAAAAAGGCTGGAAAATCAAATATTATCCATGTTAATTTTGAAAAACATTAGAATATGAGCACTTTTCTCAAATCTTGATTATCTAATAATCCTTGAGATGAGGGCGTCATGGTATGAAGAAATTCAACAGCAAGCACATTGTTTCCAAAACCTTCAAACCTTCAGCACCATGACGATCTTTATTCCGTATCAGTATCTACTGATAAGCTGAATATCTGATTACTGAACAGAGTTTGTATTCATGACTGATCAAGAATGACAACCAAACAAACAGAATAATATTCTAAAAAATAGCATTTTAGAGGATTGTACTGTAAATTCAGACATCTCATTGTTAAAATCTCTTCTTTTAAAAGTAAACTGACATGATGAAACTGGCTACACAGACACAGCCTCAAAGTACCAGCTGTTTTTCTTCTTCTACTTTTTTTATTTTTTACAAAATAAAATCTGCTTATTACACTTAACATGCAGGGGAATGTGTGGGTGGGTGTATAATGGTGAAGGTGCAGAAGGAGGGGCTCGCTCAGAGCCACCGCTGCCTGGACAGGTCAGCCAACCATCACAGGAACAACATGCAGGATAGAAAACCCCACATACACACACCTTAGAAATTTTTAAAAACATAAGTTTTTTGGAATTATCAGAAAAAAATGTGAGCACTTCATGGAAAACCAACAGTTTTATTGTGTCAGAGAGAAAGACCCCGGCTTGGATTCAGACCTCCACTGTTTGAGGCCAGCTAACCTCTAACAACTGGACGTATTTTTTACTAAATACAAAGTAAAAATGGATCAAACTCATTTTCAGGAAGTAAAACTCAGCCTGTTCCTTTTTTTTCTTTTACAGAAAATAGCATAGATTAAAGTCTGCATGGGCCACAGACTCAGCAGCCCAGTTCTCTGGAAAATGTCTCAAGCTTATCTCATCAAACTGAAAGAAAACTGCTGCTTTGTTGCAAACAGAACATATAAAACACATGAAACCAGAACCAGAACCTGGGGAGGGTAAAATCACAGACTGCTTACTGATTACATCATCTGGATGGATGAGTGTCCCTTTTTATCCATAAATATATCAGGTTCAGGATCAAATGAACATGAAAAAACGCTCAGTTTCACAGTTTCAGAAGGAAATAAGGACATTAGATGTCAAACGAGGCTAAACGATGTAAACCGTAATCCTGCACCACCCTGAATCCAGAAACTTCACCTCCGTCTACACCAGAAACTGATTCTAGATGGATGAATGGATGGACAACAACACTAGCAGCAGCAGCAGACTGCACAACCTTCAGGATGTCATGCTGTATGAGTGTGATGTGTCATTTTATATGTCTGTATGCATGCATGCATGCAGGCGTGTGCGTGTGTGTGCGTGTGTGTGTGTTGGGAGGAAAGATAAATAAAAAGGCCCAAAGAGCAGGTCTGGGATCAGAGGCAGGAATGCAGAGAGGGCCTGGGAACAACACTTCCCCTGCAGCAGGATTCACAAAACACACTCTGATCTCTCTCTCACACACATATACACACACACAAACCAGATCATCAACAGTCATAACTGAGACATAAAGTGATAACAGAAACTGGTTGCTGCAGAGCAAACATCCCAGAAGAGAAAACTTGACTAAAGACAACAAATCAAACATCTGATCATCCCGAACACTGGAAGATTAATTAGAGTTTGATCAGATCAAAGTGACACACACAGCTCTAGAGAAACGAAACAAAGTCTCAGCTGTCAGATCAAAGCTGTTTCTGCTCCTGAAGGCGACCGAATGGTGGATTATATTCCCAGACGAAACAGATATCAATATAGTCTCAAATGTTTCTCTAGCCATCACCTCAGATTCTTTTTCATTCTCTTAAGTAAACCTAAGAAAGTCTATCAAATCCCTCTGACTGTGTTGAAACCAGCAGCTGGTTTCTGTCTACAGGGAAGAAAATCCAGGACCTGATCATCAGTTTGACCTGAAGCTGCCATCTTTCTGTGAGGAAGGTTTTTCACCCTTAAACTGTCTGTCATGCCTGACAGAAAGCTTCCCAGATTTACTGCTTTCTGGGAATTACCAGAGCAGACCGGAGCAGCTTCCCAGCCCTCACACAGGAAGTACTGACCCACTAGTTGAGTCTGATAGTGCTCAGGGGTCAGGTTCATGTTTTTTAAACACTCAGAGATTCACACATTCCCAGCTGAGCAACGGAGCTATTTATATATCTGCAGTTCAGCCTGAACAGGCAAAACCCAGGGTGAAAAAGCCCAGAGGATCAACAGGGTTCTGGCTCCACCGGAAGATCCAGGAACAAACAGTTCACCCTCAGATGAAACTGTTTTAAACAGCAGTTTGCACAGCATCATTTTTTTCAGCATCATGGGAGCAATGAAGAAGAGCCCAGTGATGAAGGCTATCACCCAGACGACCCAGGTCCAGACTTATCCAGATCAGACTCTTCATCCTGATCCCATCTGAAACCGGATCCTACTTGATCCTTAACCCACCCAGGTTTGAGAAGATCCTGATCCCAGATTACTTAGATTTGATCTGAAACCGGATTCCCTCAGATATCTGATTCCATCTTTTGCTGATCCAACTCGACCAGGAACCCATCTGACCCTGGTCCCAGAAGTCTTGATCCCGGTCAACACCTCTTCTCGATCCCATCTGATACGGATCCCAGATAATCCAGAAACCATCAGAAACTTGATTCTTACTGACACCAGACTCATTTGATCTTCTTGATCCCAAAGGATCTTCATCCCATTTGGCACCTGATCCCAGATGACCCAGATCCTACCTGATCCCACCTGAGCCTTAATCTACTGGAAACGCCACCCCATCTGATCCTGAACCCATGTGACCGTAATCCCAGACAATCCTGATCCTAATCAGGATTGTCTGGGATCCCAGCTGACATCTTGTGCTTTGTGATCCTGCTTCCAGATTCTCATGATCTGTCTGGACACCAGATTATAGCTTACACCTGAGCCAGCTGATCTTCTTGATCCTAGGTGACCTTCTTCACAGTCGACAGATTATCCTGATCCTATCAAACACCTGATCCCTTCTGAGCCTTGTTCAAATTGACACATCATCACAGCTGATCCTGAACCTGCCTGACCCTGCTGCTTTCATACAGTCCAGATCCCAGTTGACATGTGATCCTGATCCCAACTGATCCACATCTTGTACTGCCTGATCCTGAACCCCTATTTATCCTGATCCTATCTAACTCCACCTAGAAATTGTACCAGTTGACACCTCATCTTATCTTGATCTAGATCCTAATTCCACCTGACCTTAGTTTGGGACAATCCTGATCCTTATCAGATATTGATCCCAGATAATCTTCATCCCAGTTTACTCCTGATCCAAGATGACACCTGGGATCAAGTTTGGGATCAAGTTCATGTGGGATACTTCTTCTGATCCCAGATTATTTTAATCACAGAAAACTCCAGATGCCGAATAACTTGCCAGATCCTAATCCCAGATTACGTTGACACCTGATCCTGATCTCAGATCATTTTAAAGCCATCTGATTCCACCTGATCCTGATTCCAGATGATCCAGTTCCCAGTATCTAAGCAATTCATCAAAGATTAAAGAATTCAATAAAAGACTATATTTTTAAAATGTCAATGTTTAAAGAATAGTTCTATTAAACATCAGATCATTTTCTGGCATTAATCAGTACAATGAAAAAAGTAAGCTATAGAATTTACCTAATAAATCTGAGGTAACAATT
>NW_015114176.1:88193-88930 GCF_001443285.1 Poecilia latipinna | reverse complement strand
GAGGGAAAGAGGGAGAGTTCAAAATTCTTCAGGATTCACTCAGTGGTATTGACCAGACTGGCCAGTTTCTATTGCTTTACCAGTTCTGTCAATGTGGAGAAATCAGAGAACAATGGAGTGGGCTGAGAGAGGCTGCAACATACTTATGTATCCATCTGTACATATATTTCTGTGTCTGTGTGTGGAGCAGAGAGGGAAGAGGACAAAAATATAAAACTATACTCCATTAAAAATATCTGTCCAGACAAAAGATCCTCTTGGAACGAGAGGGGAAATGTATGTCTATTGCATGAGCTTGTTTTTGAGGCTGTGGACCTTCTTCAGTAGTTTTACCCCATCAAATTCCAAAAAAAGTTTTTGAAAAGCTTCAAATGTGTTCTTGAGCTGCTTTGGATAGTCAAGGTTGAGGGCATATATCAGTCCCATCAGCAGCACACATGCCTTTGTTCGGCTTCCACATCCTTCCATCACTTGGTTTCCCTCAGTCACTATCGACACATCTGATGGATCCTCCTCAGCCATGATGTTGTGCATCACGATCACCTTCATTGTTTTGTCTGTGTAGTCCTCATATCCCTACATGTTAAAAAGAAAGAAACAAAGAAGATACACATTATTAATTTAATTGAAGATGCTGTTTCAATACATTTCAACTTATCTAAAGGAGACCAAAAGGGGGTGATTAGAAGATAAAAGGAAAAGGAAAAGGGGAGAGAGGGGAAAGGAGTGGAGAGGAT
>NW_015114176.1:0-83813 GCF_001443285.1 Poecilia latipinna | reverse complement strand
TTACATTTTATATGATTTTTTTAGATCATATTTACCACTCTCCAAAATCACTTTTTTCAGTGTAGTAACAGATTTAAAACTCGGTGCTGACTGATGATGATGATGTCAGCATCTTCATGAGGTTTCAGGTTGATTTAGATTACTTTATCTGATCTTGGATTGGTGAATCTGATGTGCTACCAACATTAACCCAGATAAGGAGCTAAGTAAATGTGTTTGATTGTATCGTTTCTTGAAGAAGTGTGGCTCTGGTGGAAACCATGTGACCCACAGACAGGAAATCAAAGTGCTGTGCAGTCAGAGGATTTAGTTTGATCTGCATGTTTCTGTCAGAAAGGTGGAGGCAGGCAGCGCCGGCTTTCTGTCCATTAATCAGTCTTAGAAAAAAGCAATCAGAGGACAGATGTTTTCTCCTGCAGCTGGAATCAGTTTGAGGGGGATTGAGAGCAGGACGCCACCTGTGAGCCTGACGTCCAGATAATCTGCTGCTGACTGCAGCTTCAGGCCACGATCTGTAGGGGTTCTTAATCTGAAGCACACAGAGTGACCCTGTCAGACTTTCTGCTGCTGCAAACCTGATTTGCACACAGATACTGACGGTTTAAATGATCTGTGAAGATCAGCTGCTCAGATGGACAGACGAGTCCAACAGCTGAATCACATTCATCAACAGCTTCAGGAAAACTGGGGGTAGAAAACTTCTGATTCCATCATTTGAGAAGTTAAAACACAAGGTTCTAATGTAAAATGTTGGATGGTGCTTCTTCTAGCTGAACTGGAACCATCTGATCAGTAAAATATCTCCACTTCAACATGAGAAAGTTCATCACAGGAAGTCAGACATTCCTGTAAATGTGAGATTTTTATGGAAAAAAAACCTGACCTCAGGCCAATCTCCTGATTCCACTGATAACAGATTACAGGTTAAAGATCAGATGTTACCATGGAGACAGGTTGTAGAGTTTCTGAAGTGCAGCATCAGTGGATGTGTTGGATGTCTGATTTCTCGCAGCAACAGTAAAATGATTCAGCTTGTTCAGTGTTTGCCTGTATGTGTGTGAAGTCTTTAGAGACAAACTGTTGTGTCCCTCTGTGGGACACTTCCTGTCTCCTCATTCTGACAGGAGGAACCTCAAGCTGAAGTCTGAAGAGCAGTTGGACTCCTCGTCATGAACAATGACACTACAGTCGGCGAGCGTTGTCAGCTCTGAGGCGCCGTGCCAACCGGCTCTGACAGGAAGTGGCTTTTCTCAGGAATATTAATAACCAAGAACCGCGCTGCCAAGTTCCTCTGGACGCTTTTCAAACCCTCAAAGGCAACAGGACGCTCCGCAGGACGCCATGTCCACGGCAGATAAACCTACTGCCACCGGAGCTGTCACTCAGGCTGAGGACGCCTGTCACCGACGGCAACCAGCAGCTGATGATGCTCAGTGGTCCTGAACTGTGGCGGCTTTCTGTTAGAGGTGTCCTCATAAACCCCGCAGGCTGTCCAAAAGACAAACAAGGGGACAGACATGATCACAAATATGGAGACAAACATGAAGACACATTTCTGAACTTTTCTGTATGAGCTGTAAGTTTAAATGATAGACCTTCAGGTTTCAGGTCAACATCTGGATTGAAACTTTGTGTCGCCAGAAAAATTCACAAATGTTTTTGATTTATATTAAAACTGTTTTAAAAGCTTTTCAAACCTGACTCAAATGTGAAGTGTTGTGATCCATTAATTGTTTTTAAGTGTTCAGTTAGTTTCTTGATGTCCCACATATTTGTGTCCCTGTTTCACAACAGACTTTAACCCTGTGAAAAGCATCTTCATGAGCATGAAAAGTCCATCATCTTCCATACACAATATGCAAAAAACGTAAAAACACGTATGCTATTTTATTGAAATACTTCAATTTAAAAATGGAAGTTTATTTTTGCTTTACATTTCTGACGAGCTTTATGGAGCTGATTTCAGTCTCCAGCAGCAGTTGGTCATGCCCACACTGCCAACAAAAATAACGCCTTTCACTTTTCCAGCTGAATTACTGGGGGGGAAAATCTATTTGTATTGATAGTTAACATTATTTAGATACATCTGATTTAATTTTCTATTGCAGAAGCAGAACATAAATATTTAGAGAACGCCTTTAATCTGAATAAATGTTTAAAGTGGTGGGAAAAAATCCTTTTCTGATCAAAATGTCAGTCAATCAAAATTGCAGTCTGGGTGGTTTGTCTGCAAGTCCAGTTTCCACCACCAGATGGCTTTAAAGTGGCAGTTACCTGACCCCACAGGTAGCCAAGCAAGGCCCAACCTGTTCCTTAGTCTGCAGGGCCCACATTTCATCATGGCACCTGGTCCAGGAACATGCAGTCTGCTCTGGTCCCATTTGGGATTTAAACTATGGGATTGTGAGGTGGTGCAGTCAAATGTTCAAAACAGGTGAACAAAAAACAGCATCATCAGCCAGTTCCAGGTTCTTCTGGTGAATTTAATTGTTTAGCATTTTTATAGACTCTGACATCCATTTTGAGCATTTGAAATCTTACTGGTATTATACCAAATTGGCAACATACCTGCACTTTATTAGACCATACCAAAATAGAACAGCTCAAACAAAACAACAAAATCTAAACAGAGAAACAGGAATAAGATTATTGATCTAATTTACAAACTAATCTACACAACAAAATGGTTTGCAAAATAAAACATTTAATACAGGGTAACTTAAAGGGTTACATTAAAGAGAAACAAACAATATGATAAATAACTCCTTCCTTTGGTAGAACCCAGTGATGCAAACAGTGACATCATCCAGCCATTTAAGCAGGAAATGATTGGCAAGCCCCTCCCACCTGCTCAGGCTGTAGCATCTAAAATGGACAAATTGGAGAGTAAAAAAGAAAAACAAATATTTTACTATAAATGTACTTTGAAACAAAAGATAAATTTCATGCTAGCTCATGGGTCCTCATATATGGCCTGCCTACAGATGTGGACCCATCTTGTTTTGGAGCATGTAGGTTGCCAGTTAACATTAGGAATGACAAACATTTAGGACCAAAGGAAACCTTAAATGAGTCCTTAATGGTTAAGGTGCAATAGAGTTAGATTAAAATTTAGTTAAAATTTCTGTTAGTAAACTGGTGACATTTTTTATATGTATTGCTTAAGACCCATGTGGTAGAAGTCTAGGATAGCTGTAGGTCTCCCATGCCCACAGTGCCTGACAGAAAACCCACAGAAGGCTGTGATGGGCCCACATGGCTGTGTTTGCTGGGAAACTTAAGGCTTTATCTCACAGAGTATCACTGCTGTCAGATGTTCATAAATAACAAGCTGAACAAAGGAGAAGTTCATCACTCTGATAAAAAACACGACCTCGGGACTGTTTTCACTTCATTTCACTTAATTTCTACTCACATTTGTATCATTCAGGAAAACCAGAGAGAGAACCAGAGACACAACCGTTGGTGTCTGCCACACACTCTGGGGTATCTGATGGTTTTCCAAAAGCTGGAAGGGATAAAAAATAATCCTTCTAAATAACTGGTCTCAGTGGGAAAACCACCAACAGACAGCAACAAGAGGGCATCCTGGTAAGATCTGCCAGTCAACTGCAGTTTGGTCCATTTCTTATGACCAGATTGAAACAAAGTCCATGCAAACAAAGCTTCAGTCCATCTCTCTGTCTCATTCCACCCTAATATCACTGGTGAAGAATAAACCAGTGAAGAACTTTTTACCCTTAGGCAAAGTTTGATCCCCGACCAGAAGGGAGCTGCACACCTTCTTCTGATTGAGAACTGCAGCCTCATACTTCAAAATGAAGTTTATTTATTAAGCACCAATCCAGCACAAAACCTATTCATATTAGTCATTGCAAACAGTTGAGTCACTGACTTTGCAGCAATCCCTCATCCTGAGCAAGCATGCAGTGCCAAACCGCTGCCTTTTGACTGGAAGAACAAGGCTGAGCATAAACAACAATCTGCAGCTACTGGCTGAGGGATGAGAGGTCAGGAATAGAAACGACTCGCAGAGAGAGAGCTCAACGTCAGTAACAGGAATATCTGAAGAGTAACAGGAGAAATGTAGTCACATCATTGGCTCCAGTGCCTCGTATTTCCGCCGGACCTGGAGTTGCTGCAGCCTGGAATGCAGGAGGGAAAAGATGCTGACATAAAGTTAAGCTAATGAGACAAGAGAGAAAAAAACTCTGATTCAGATTGACTGATAAGAAATAAAAGTAAATTGAAGAATTTTAGCCACATTTAAACAATAGCACACTTAAACTTCCAGAAGTGTCATGCTTAAGTGTATTGATTGATTATGTATCAACAGAATTTTGGCTGATCATTAACGGCTGTTTACTGAGATTCTCTTTGGTTCTTGTCTCATGGTTCCTGATGTTCTCTGAAAACCGCAGAACCAAACGGTTCCCCGCCTCTGATGGAAAGTTTTTCCATGTTCCAGCTGTTCAGGTGTCCAAATCGTATCGATCTGAAACTCTCCTGTTGCATTCAGGCTGATCTCAGAAATCCACCTCCAGTGGCAGATCTTCACTGATGATCCCTGGGTGGTCTCCCGTTTCCTCCGTTTCATGTCGGGAGAAAATCAGTTGGTTTATTATTCATGCAGCAGCATTTTAATGTGATTAACTCAGAAAACAGCGGCAGCTTGTGTTCATGATTAAATCAGTTGTAAGTAGAGCTTATTAAACTGATAGGCTCCATGGTGGCGTTCCTCATCCTCCTGATGGGGGGTTTCCACTCAGGCTGCCCTGTGATGGTCAGGTGAAGCAGCCACTGTTACACCTGAGAGAGAACAAGATGTTTTTATTTGTCTAACCAGCTGTTCCCTGTGGGAATTATACACTTTAATGAAAACAGGAAGAACTGGACGGGAAGTCACATTTAGGTTGGGATGGAGACCGTGGTAAAAGGAACGATCAGGACCTTGGGTTATATCGCTGCGCTGCTGTTACAGTTTGTTCCCGCATTGATGGATGCTTTAGGCACAAGCCTGGTTTAGGTCTCGAACTTCAGCCTTTTATCTGAAACACTGAGGTTTGGTAATGAACTTTGTTCCACCTCTAGCTTTAAACTCTGTTCCTTTTAACAGATTTATGCTGTGCCTTGTAAATGTATTTTGTCAGATTGGAACTTAACAGCAATTTCTTTTACTGGGGCTTTATGTGTTCGACCAAAAACTAATGGCACATGATTGTGAAGTAGAAGGAAAATGTTTTTTAAGCATTTAAAAAAACAATAATCTGAAAAGTGTGGCATTTATTTGTTTTTAGCACTCTGTATTCTGATACTAGCATTCAGTATCAGAGTACAGATATCTTCTCTCTCCTGAGAAGAGCTCAGGAGAGAGGACGGCTATTAACTGTGCAACCCAAAAATCTGATGTTTGTGGAAGAAACATGGGAAGAAATCTCAGATCATTTAAATATATGTTCTGCTGTCACTTGTTCATAAAATTACCTTTTGTGTGTATCATCTTTGTGAAAATGTAGTGTGTTTTTTTTTCTTTTTTATGTTCATGTTGTCTAATTTATGTCATTTAAATTGTTGTTTCATCTTACATCCCCTTTTCTTCTCCCTCTAAAGGCCTTGCCTTTATCAAAGGTCCAAGTTTTAATAAGAAATTCGTTCTTACTCTGTTTTTTTTGTTTGTTTTGTTTTTTGTTTTTTTTTTGGGGGGGGGTTGCCTGGTTTGATAAATAAGTACAAAAATTCATGTCAAATCAATTGTATTTGTAGGAAAACAATTTAAATAAATAAATAAAAATTGTGAAAAAATATAAAGGAAAGCTTTTAAAGCAGTATGAACAGAATAGAATCATGATTCTTTGAGCTTAGTATTTTGTAGTAATTTGTCATATTGCTCATCATTTTTAGTTAATTCAATCTTTCAGCCTGGTGTCCTGCAAATTTTAGATTAATTCCTGATGTAACACACCTGAATTAAATGGCTGAAGTAGCTCTTAATTATACAATGAACTTCTTCAGAGTCCTGACTAATTATTTGACTCAAAAGTATTGAAGAAGAGACACATCCAAAGTTGCAGGACATGGGTGTTTAGATTAAAGCCTCATCGAAGTCCAAACCAAAATGCATCTCAGAATATGTAGAAAGACTTCAAAACTGATGTGCATCAATGTTCATGATTGCAAATTATTGAGTTTCTGGTTGCAGCATGACAGATTTTATTTGCAAAACAGACGAGGGGGTAACAAGTTTTTCAAAGGGTTTGGATCATTTGACACAGTGCAGTGTGAAAGTGAAGCACTCCAGCTGAAAATGTAAACAAATATTGGTCCCTAATCAAACCAGGTATGAAGACATTCTTAGTATAATTGAGAATATTTGACCTGGTTTGGGTAATTTAGGTTTGACTACTTTAGATTGTCCCCATTATTCATGTTGTGTGGTTTTAGGTTTCTGAAGTTCAGATGTGCTCACCTGACTCCGACTGCAGTCAGAGAAACATGACCAGATCATCGTTCCATGTGTGGGACTCTGAGGTCAAACGAGTGTAGCAGAGGTGGAGCTCGTCCCCCTAAAGAGTCAGTCCCCTGTTTTCTTGGGTTTTATTGCCTCATTCATTGTGTTTGACCAGAGGCGCTCTAGAATTAGCAGAGCTATGCGTGTCTGTCATGTTCAGTCACTAAAGACCAGACGCCATCTGAATCACAGTTCCCTGAGGCCAGGCCCGGCCCTGGCAGGACAAAAGAGCCGTCTGTTGAGGGTGTCCCCCTGCTTCAGACGTGGCCGGGGGTCCTCAGCTCTGCTCCCCATTAGCATATCAACTTGGATTTGGGGGTTTTGTGAGTCTGTAAACAAAGTTTCCAGCAGGAGCGGGAATAATGTCGCTACTGTACGCCAGATGTGAACAATGCAGCGCTGCGTAAAGGAATGTATGAGTGCCTCCACACAAAAGGCCTCATTCTGTCATACTGCAGGTCCTGCATTATTTTTAGACCGCCGACTGACTGCAGATCCACCATAAAGTCTCTTTGATAGGCCTTCGTTGTCGTGTGACCTCAGGTATCATACAGACAATCCAGTAACTGATCTCAGTTCTTCTCACTGATTTCTCCCTCTGGTCATCTTTGTTCTCAGAAAAGATTTTATCTGCTTCATCCAGTTAACTATGATTTCACACAGTTTAGCTCCAGACCAACGAGAAAAAAGCACCCATAGGAATCTAATTCCCTATTTGTTCTCCTCTTTCTCTTATCATTATCTGCCTCATTAATTTTTCCTGTGAGCTAAAACTGGAGGCATGAATGTCTCCACTCATGGAGGTTAGTGTCTTCGCTGGTATTGCATGCACTGACTACTAGAACTAACTGGATGAACAATTTATGTTTTCTCGTTGGCCCAGTGGGGGCTGGTCCAGGAAGAACCAGCATGACCCAGGAAATCAAAGCAGGTGATCAGACCAGAGTATCTACAGTTCATACAGTTCAGGCATCATTAAGGGAGAGTGTTTTATGTCTGCTTCAATACACCTGAATCAAAAAACTGTGAGAGTCACAAGATTTTGACTCTGTTATCTAGAGAAAGGCTGTCCAAAGTCAGTGTCCTAATAGCATCCTGCATGTTCTAGTTTCCTCCATAGTGGTAATTATTACGTCTTCAGCATGTCGATGTTCTACAGAGGCCTGGTGTATTGAAACAGGGAGACAACTAAAACTTGAGGACAAACGTTGGACTCTACTGATCTGCAAAGATGGACAAGGGATGGCTTTTTATAAGTGAAAACATCTCCCAGTGGAACTAATACTTTTTATCGATATTTTGCTGTGACGTTACTTGTAAGTTCATTTTGTCTTATTTCAAGTGTGCAAAGATATTTGCACTAGAAGCTAGTCCAAAAAACTTGGTAAGGATCCACAGAGATTGATTCAACATGACGATGTGGAGCTGTGGTTCCCAACCTGGGGTGATGCACATTTAGGAGACATCTCTTCACTTTAAGGCCAATAAGACTGTTGAGATGTTTTGTACATATTATAAGTGAAACACCAAATGACCAAAAAGAACCATTAAACTTCAATTGCATCATATGCTGCTTTCACATATACATATACCTGCTATGAATCTGTTTGTGGAAATAAAAGCAATAAAAAATAAAATAAAACAGGCATTCTCTGAACTCATTCACATTTCACAGTGAGTTCCTGAGTCAAACATTAAGAACAAACTGAAGTGAAGAGTTGGACACATGTGCCAAGGTTGGCTGGCTTTACTAAATCTGCTTCTCTCAACATAAATGTCATCGTTTGTGATGAGCTCAAAAGTGAGAACGCCTCAGACGTCCAGCTTTACCTCAGGTGCAGAGCGTCCCGGGTCTAATTCAAAGCCTCAGAGGATTGGGGTAAGATGGCTCCCTCGTCCTTTTGTTCCTCCGTGAAGGATCTGCTCCTCTTCATGTTGTGGTGTGTATCCTCTGATCTTGTCACATGAATGATCCTGTGACTACTTGCTTCCTTTTTACCACCATCAACAAGTCATGCTAATTAGTGGTTTTGGTGAAGAAGCATGAAGCCCCAGGAGGGAAAGGTTGGCACACAAAGACCTGTTGTCCCCCATGCTGCGTGTCTGCCAGGACCGGGACACAGTCTGTCCTGGACTGAGACACATAAAAAAGGTTTACAACGTGGAATCTGAACCAACAGCACAAGCTCCAATGAAACGCTGGACTGGAGGGAGCCAGGAGCTGCCAGTAGTTTATTTATTAAGGAATAAAGGATCTAATAAAACAGGAGGTCAATCTTTCCGTAAGACATCTACAACATCCATGTGAAAATATTAGAACCTAAATTAATTGTGTTACTTCAAAGTCACCTCTACAATGTTCCTGAAACCTTTTTATGCTCAATATGAAATGCAGAGTTACTTTGATTGGTCCACTTGTTAAAGATGTGCACAAACCTTAAGATATTTGCAGCAGCAAAATCTCTAGTGGCAATAAACAAAATTAATCTTCTGGTTGTTCAGATTTTACTTTTGTAAAAACAATCATTGCCATAAATCAACAAATATTTTGTTCAGTACTAAGAATTAGAATTAGTTGAACTTTTGCATTTCATGGAAAACCATTCATGAATACTTGTATTGCTTTCCAAGCTGAACTTGCCTCTGCCAATATGGCGGACACACTGACATTTGTTTCTGTTCTGTAACCAATACAGTGATTTCTGTTCTATTTTGATGGAGACAACCAGGCATAAAGCTTAAAAGCCACACCTTCATATCCGGAGCTCCTATTAGCCTAAACGCTCCTCACCAGATGAAGTCACATGCTGACATCAGACGCAGACAGACTTCCCTTTGATGGGGAAATTTCACGGTGATTTAATATCAGGACTTCATATGTCATCAGCAGCACAATAACTTTTACATCTGTGCTTTATAAATAACATTTTCAATTTACATGAACATGGACGGTCACATGACCTCTCTGACCTTTCACCCCCCCGCCCCTCCCTTCTGCCCTGTAGGTGACTCCTCCCCTCCACTTTGGTTAATGATGGAGCAGTGATGGAGCCTGAGGCAGATCAGCGACTGCAGCACAAAGACGAGGCAGAAGACAGGACGCTGCGGGTCTGTCCGAGGGTTTCTGACTATAACTGTGTGTTACTGAGTGTGTGTCAGGGTGGGAGCGGGGTTTGTGGGGGGGAGCAGTGTTCCTCCCTGAGCTCTGGACGATGAAGCCCAACATTGTGCAGCCTTTACAATGGTCACACTGTCGACACCATGCGTCTAATTCAATTAGCCTGGAGACGGTGCATAAATTCCCCCAGAATTCCTCTGATGAGCCTGTGTTAGCCTCCAGAGTGGGGGGGTGAGCAGTCTGAGCGCGCTCAGTAACCTGTCACACACAATGAGGAGCCAGTCAGTCAGAGGACGGCCTGTCGACTGCCAGGGCTGGGCTTCATCCTTCAAGATCACAGAGACGACCGACACGAGGGAAACCTCGACACGCACTGTGACGTCTGGAGCCCAGAGGAAACACTCGGAAAACCTTTGACATGTGGAAAATACCAAAGAGACAATGAGCCAATAGCTGGTTTATTTACCCTGTGGAACTTGTTCAGAATAAATGAATGCAGTGAACTGGTTTAATCGAATCGGACAAACTCATTGTATGAAAAACCTGATGAACTGATTCATTTATCATTTTCTACCTTAACTTAACCTGATAACTGATTCGAAATAACTTGATGAACTGCTTTTACATAACCTTATAAAGTGATTCAATATATGAAATAAACTGGTTTACTATTAATGTCCGGAACGGGTTTGAATAAACGTAGATTAGTCTGTATGACTAAATGATCTAATAAACAAGTTTAATATAACTCTAATGTGTTCAGAATAACCTGGTGAACTAATTAATGCACAATTATGAACTGGTTCAGAGTGACCTAATGAACTGCTTTAATGCAACCTGGTGAGCTTGTTCAAAAAACCTGAAGAACTGTTTCAGAATAATTGAAAAAACTGAATTTTTCAGTTATTCTGAAAAAGTGAACTGGTTCAGAAAGACCTAATGAACTTGTTTACTCTAGTCTGTTGAACTGGTTCAGAATAACTAGATAAACTGGTTTAATGCACTCGTTTGAACTAGTCCAGAAAGGCTGACTGAACTGGTTTAATATATCCTGGTGAACTTTTATGTGATAACTGGATGAATAAAGCCAGTTGAAGTTCTTTAAAAGCTTCTGTTGTCCTGAATCTGTTTCTATGGTTTGCAGGATGTTTTTCATTCACACTTTAGCTTAATGGATCACAGATAGCACACAGAACACGACCTGCTGGGTTTTTGTCTGTAGCTACCTGCAGGCTCTGGGCTCTCTGCCAGCTGCACTTCCTTCTCCTCAGTCTTCAGCTCATAAAACTGTCAGGATGCTCGTACTCACCATGACCTCTGACCCCATTAAACTCCCATCATTTCCCTGTTTCACCCTCTGTGTTCCTGCTGCAGCTGGGACGTCTGGAGCTGCAGTCGGAGCAACAGCGCAGGCAGAACGTGAAGCTGCGGTGGAGTTTCCCTGCTGAAGCTTTCAGCTGTTTGATGAGCTGTTGGTTTTCTCTGACCCAGAGTTTTCTGTCTTATGTGCAAACAGAGGAACCAGAGAACATCTGTCAGAGGGGCTACGGCTCTGGGAGAACCTCTACTTACAAACCAGACAGCTGACTGGTTCACAATATCAGAGGAAACAGTTTAATCCAACCATCACCACCGGAATAAACATCTGAATCCTGCAGATGTGCAAAAACCAGAGAATTCACATCTGTGGAGGTTATCATCTGTCTGTTCGTCTGTCCGTCCATCCATCCATCCATCCATCCATCCATCCATCCATCCATCCATCCATCCATCCATCTATCTATCTATCTTGGACAGATCTACTGATGTTACTGTTTCTTCACTTATTTCCCCACACCTGGAGTCTCACTTACAAAATCTATGAGGTCAGTGAGTTTCTATTGTGACATCAGCCTTTAACTCTGCAGCTCCTGTTGGTGAAATGACTTTTCTTAAGTCAAGTGAAGTTTGACCTTTTAGTCTGAGATGTGTGAAACGCTCCCAGCTGTTGGGACACCTTGTGGCATGGTGAAATGAGGTAACTGCGATGAACTTCCTCATTCAGCCAACCTCACCTGTGAGAAGTTGCTGACCACTTTGTCTTGTGAAACGCTCTGACTTGTGAAACGACTTCCTGTTGATGGAGATAAGAGCTGCTTCAGAAAGAGAACAAACTTACTGCAGGCCATCTGTTCAAGCACATCCCTGATCTTTTGCAGCTTACCTGATAAGAATCTTAGTCTGAAGTGATTTAATTTGTTTCCATCTTCATCCTTTTGGAGTTACAGCTCCATCAGTAAAACTTTCTGTCAGCTGATGTTTGTGTGAAGGTTCTGATGCTCTGCAGGAGACACAACATGTCACCAGAACAACCTGTATGAAGCGTAAAATTCCTCCCAGGCGCCGTTTAACAGCCATGAAGGATCAAACCGCCCACTCAGACTGTTCTCAGATCAGCACCTGGACCATAATCTGCCGTCTGACTCCCACAGACTCCGATTATCACCTGGAGTCACCTGATCAGAGGCGGTTATCAGCCGTCTGCAGGAGCACCTCCACAGTGTGGAGCAGGAGCATCAGAGAGCTGACGAAACTGTTCGGGTGGAAACTCCAACATGTGGAGCAAACATGCTGCAGAATTTCAAGTTCACTGTTAGGGTCAGAGCGAGTCAGGTGGATCAGCCTGGAGGACGTTTCAATCTGAAACATCTTGGATCAGATTGAAAGTGTGAAAACATCAGCAGACAGCTGATTGGTCACAACAAGTCACATGAGTCAGGCTGAGTTCTCCTGTCTTACCCTTTGACCTTCAGAGGTCAGCTTTGGTGGCAGGATAATGTTTCCTGTCAGAGCATTCTTCAGTTCCTTCCTGAGTTTCAAGTTGACTTGAATCGGTGCTGTGAGAGTGAAGACGTGTTGGGATGAAACCAGGAATTTCACATGGAGTGTTTGTGTCAGACAGCACAGGAAACTCCTCCACAGCTCACTGCTACTTCCTGCTCTGAGTTTCCAATACACACTTTTAATGTTTGTTCCAATTCAGTGTGAACTGAAGGTTTTGGGTGACACTGAATAGTTCAGTGTCACCCAATACAGTTGAATCCAAATCAGTTCAGTCAAATAGAGTTCATTTATTTCAGTTCATTTCAGCTTAAACGAGTTCAGTTCAAGTAATTTTAAACCAGTTAAACTAAACTCAGTTCACTTTAATTCAGTTCAGTTTCTCTGGTCTCATGCATTTTAATTCTGTCCAGAGTTATTCCAATTATGGTTATTTCAGTTTGTTTTAGTTTAATCCAGTTTTCTTCAGTTCATGTCAGTTCCCTTCAATTTGATGCAGTTCAAATATTTTTAGATCAGTAAAATTAAATTAAGTTTAATTAAGTTTTGTCCCATCCAGTGCATTTTAGTTCAGTCCATTAAAGTTATTTTAGTTCATTTGAGTTTAACTCAGGTTGTTTTGGTTCATTTCTGTTCTGTTAATTTGAATCTATTTGAGCTCAGTTTCTCCCACCTCTGTCCAGTGAAATTCAAAAGCTGCTGACCTGGAAAAATGTAGTGAATCTTAAGCTATTTAACCTCCAGATGGAAGCGCTGTTGTAAGTAAAATAAAAAGGATTTTGAAGCATTTTGAGGTCTTCACAGAAGCGTTGTTGTATGGAGAGCTGAAACGGTTACTTATCGTAACGTAGAGGCTGTTATCTGTGGGATGCAGAAAATCATTGAAGCACTAGCCAGGAAACATGCAGGTATCCTCCCATCAGATCCAGTTTGGGAGCCGCTGTCACTCATCAGAACTCCACAGGAAGCAGAGGGTCTTTATCAACCTGCACGCGCCACCACAGGGCTAAATTTATTCTGTAACTCTGACAGCACATCGGTCCAAATACTCTGATATGGACAGAATTTTCTGCTGCCAAACACCAGCAAGCAGAAATCCAGTCAGGTCTGGAGAATTTAATATTTGTTCTCCATTACCATCAGTTACCTGTTCAACACCTGCTTTCAACGACGTGTTCACCTGTTTCTGACTGAACTCCCTGCAGCTGCACCCAGCTGAGGACAGATGTTCTGCCCTCTCTGTCAACGTGATGGGAGCACTTACACTGTGATTAGTGTAATACTCCTTTAAACCCCCACTCTGACCCATAAACACCCCTAATACCACCATAAACCCCCCACAGCTCAGATTAAGGTAAAACCAGACAGTCACATGACCTCAGAAATGTCACATGACCTCCTTCAGGTGTTCAGCTCTGGCTGTGAGTCAGCAGAGCCATCAAGGCTGAATCCAGCTGACTGCAGCCTCAGGCCTGGAGGCCCAAAGCTGTTACGCTGATCAAACTCTATCGATCACCACAGGAGGAATTTTTCTCTTTTTAGCAAAAGGTTGAATATATAAATTAAAAAAATAAGAAAAAAAATTCTTAATACAAATTTAGCTCCTCTTAATTTCACATTAATGCTGTTTAATATTATGTTGTAGGAATAATAATAATAATAATAATAATAATAATAATAATAATAATAATAATAATAATAATAATAATAATAATAATATGAAATTTAAGAAAAATAGATGTTTCTTCAATATTATGCATTTCCTGTGTGATTAAAATATGTACATGTATCATTCATTTTATTAATAATAATAATAATAATAATAATAATAATAATAATAATAATAATAATAATAATAATAATAATAATAGATTATTTAAATTAAGTAGATTGTTGTATAATGTTATGTTTTTTTATGTAATGTTATTTGACAATTTTAGAAATTATTAATTTCCTATTGTTATGGATGAAAAATATTTTCCTTTGATGTTTTCTGACATTCCCATCAATGCTGTTTACATGTGACTCATTATCTCAGATGCCTCTGCGCATGCTCCACCTGACAAGGTGAGACGCTTCACCTGTTCAGGTAACATCCTGTGAGCCAATCAGGTGCAGCCTTCAGGTATGGAGCAGAGACCGGAGCGCGTGAGCAGACAAGCTGATCAATTATCCCTCCGCGTGAAGATAGGTGGCGCGTGCGGCCACGAGTTCTCGCGGCTGTTTATGAGGCAGAAAGACGCGGTGACAGGCGGCGGGAGGCGGCACACGGAGCGGACCAACCTGCAGTCCGGACTCGCGGTCCAGACCCGGACTGAGAGACCTGGCCGGACCCGTCCGGACTCACCCAGACCCGGCTGGACTTTTTGATTCCGCAGCAGGAAACAGCGGTAAGAAGAACCCTCCGCTGCTCTTCATCCTCTCTGCTCCGCTGCTCACAGTTTACTCCGCGCAGCCAATCAGAGCGCAGCACTTACCTGCACGGCCCTACCTGCGGACAGGTGAGAGGAGAGCCTCCAGGTGGGACGGAGGGATGAGTGGAAGAAGGGATGGATTAAAGAATGGATGAGTGGACCGGTATGTGACAGACTGTGTGACCGAGGTGCCGCTCTGTTTGCTGGGCTTAGACCTGCCTTAATTCCCGCAGCGGATGGATGTATGTATGTATGTATGTATGGATGAGTGAATAGATGGATGAATTAATGGATGGATGGATGAATAGATGGATGGATGGATGGATGGATGGATGGATGGAACGAAGGATGGATGGATGAAAGTGAAGCAGCAGAAATATTCCTATTAAAAGCGCAGCTGATTCCAGATCAGCAGGCCTGAATGTTGCTGTTATATAAGCAGAAAATATTCAAAGATGACATCTATACTTTTATTGATGAGTGATTGGAGATGCCTGACAGATCAACAAGTTAGTTGTTGGGTGTAGTTCGGTGAGGAGGTGGAACAGGGAGTGTGTGAGTGTCTGTGTGTGTTTGTATGGGAGTGTGTGTGTGTGTGTGTGTGAGCGTGTGTGTGTGTGTCCCCTCCTCCTGTCAGACCAGCAGAGACGCTCCTCATCAGAGATCAGGCTGACGGGGACGCGGCTCGGTGCGCGCTCTCCAGCCAACAAAGTGTTGACAAAGTCCGCAGAGTGCGGGGCGCCTCCGTGGGAGTGGATCGGGAGTTCTGGGAGTGGATCAGGAGTTCTGGGACTCGGACCCGGTCTGGGACTGACTGTGTGTGTGTCTGTGCCGTTGTTCAGGCAGCAGGAGGACCGGGACAGCCGGAGATGATGGCCCAGAGTCCCCGATGGAAGAGGCGCAAGCAGCTCAACCCCCGCAGAAAGAGCGGTAAGACCGCACACACACATACACCGCAACTCCGCTACAAGTGTTACAGACTGCAGAAAGTTTGGAGCGGGACGCTGCGGGGAGGGGACCGTTACTCGGAGCTCCGCATGCGGGTCACCGCGTGTCCGGGGAGCCGCTCGTCACTCTGTGACTCAGAGTTTGTTTGTTTCTTAGAGGGAGTTCCCGTTTTTCCTTAGAGTTAAAAAAGTATATATATTTATATATATATAATTACTAATGGTGAATGGAACTAGATACAGAATCTGTTCTGTTTAACACAATGAACTGGAACAGACGCTTTATAATCTGGACAGGTGCAGATAAAAATGTAGGTTTTTTTCAATGTAAAAAAGAATTAGAAATGAAAATATAAAATAAAACTCTTAGTTACATTAGTCAAGGCGTGAAGTGTAGATCAGCCCTTATGAAAGAAAAACACAAAAACTGCACATCATCAGAGGCTTGGATTTTTATTTTTTGTCTTTATTTTCATAGTCAGACACATTCAAGGGGTAATCCGTTTGGTTAAAGGAAAACATATACTCTGTTGGTTCTGACTTCTTCTCATTTGATTTATTTAAATTTTACCCATTTAAATTAAACTCACAGTTTTAAATTTTATCATTTTCACTCAGTTTTTTTTTTTTTTACAGTTTTTGGTTCTTGTTTTTATGTGACTTTGTGCGTTAGGGTTCCTGCGGGTCCCCCTCCCTCCGGGTGTCTTTGAACGTCTCATGGCGTCTCAGTCAGCTGCAGATCTAACTTTTGGGGGTTGGAGGGGTCAGGGGATCTGTGGCCTTCTCCACCTCTGGAGGTCTCATCCAGCTGTGTGGCTGCAGCTGTTTGTTAAAGTCTGTTGTTTTCTGCTGGAGCGCCGATGCTGGCTGTCTGAATGCGTGTGTGTGTGTGTGTGTGTGTGTGTGTGTGTGTCACATGTTGTTCAGGCTGCAAAATAATTTTGTGCTTGTTATCCATAACTGCCATGTCTGGAATAAATGTAGTCTTAAATCACATTTTCTTTTTTATAGTTATAATAAATACATTACTACATTTGATTTATAGATTTATAATAGGATATATTTCTGTGTTTATATTATTTGTTCGTATGAAGCAGGACGGAACTGAAATAGTTTAAACTGAAATTAAACTATTTCAGTTTAATTTAGACATTAAATTAAACTGAAATAGATGGAAAATCTGAAATGTAAAAAGAAAAACTCTTCTTTTTACATTTTGATTTGACTTCTTGCATCAGATTGAAACAAACTTTCACTTGTTGACTCGGTTTGGATTGATGGTTCCTAAGAAGCGGACCGTTTTGCTCAGGTTGATCGGGTTCTTCTTGCTGGAGGCCGTCATGGGTGGGACTGCTTACAGTCCGGATGGTTCTGTGTGTGTGTTGTCAGTGTCTGTGTGTGATGCAGTTCGATGGTTCCCTCAGAGTGGACTGGAGGCTTTCCATCAGAACCAGAACCACAGCTGTCAGTGGAGCTGCAGGGAGTGAGCTGATTCATTCAGGATGAAATCAGGATCCTGTCTCTGCCACAGCTCAGTGTCTCTCTGTCAGCTATCAGCTCGGATCAAACCTGTTGGGTTTTTGTCTTCCTTTTCATCTCGACGGTTCTGTTCTTCTGACGTTCTACCCCAGTGGTGTCCAAACTCTTTAGTGTGGGGGCCAAAAACATCAAGTTGAATTTTTCTGTCTTCTTCTTTTTAATAACAAAAACAAATGTTAGTTTTTACGTTTTTATTTGCTAAAAAAAAACAATAACCACTGCACAAAATCTTAATAAAAACTAGCAGAGCACTTGGATTCCGGTTCACAAGTGATGTATAATTATTGTAGAATATAAAAAAAAAAACAGCAAACCACATTCTACATTTTTCAGGTCGATCGTCTTTTTCTAACTTTGTTTTAGTTTTATCAGCAATAATAACAGAATATGCCTCACTTCTGCTTTCTGTTGCTAAGTTTATTCATGCTTTGTGCCCAGGTCTGCATTTTTGTATGTTGGTTCATATAAATTAAATTAAACTGAAAGCAAAAACCTGGATGAATAGCTCATACTGCACCTTAAATTTTTAATGATTACGTCTTGAACATCCTGGCATCAGTGAAATATTAAAACTTAGGTTATTCTTGACTTGTGATCAAAGGCCGCCCAAAGTTGTTCTGATGGCTGCAAAAGGCCCCCAGGCCCTCACTTTGGCCACTCCAACAACACAAAATCTTACCAAATATGTTTAGTCTAGTTTCTGGTGCAAATACGTTAGTACATTTGAAATAAGACAAAACTATTTTACAAGTGACGTTTTAGAAAGATATGGGAGCTTGTTTTAAGTCAATAATTCATTTTTGATAACAAAAAAATACTAGTTCCACCGGCAGATTATTTTACTTCTGACAAAACAATTTCCCCATGTTATAAGTGAAATAACCTACCAATGGAACTAGTAGTTTTTCATCAATATTAAGGAATTATTTACTTAAAACAAGTAACTTGCTGAGAAGGTACTTGTAAGTTAGTTTTGTCATATTTCAAGATAATTGCATGAGAAACTTGACCAAAAATACTTACAGTCTATGCCATGGCCACATTTGTTCATGTAATTGTTTATGTCTTATTTTAGTTTCCAACAATTAAGAGGGAGATGGAGGTGCCTCTGATTGACAGCAGCCTGTTTGACAGTATGTGTCAGTCGACCCCAACTTCCCTCTAATTTCGCTTCATTAAATCAGACTGATGATGGAAGGAAACTGACTGATTATCATGTGACAGGAGCTACCAGGAGCTCTTTTCAAGCTGACAGCGGCTCTGTGCACATTGACAGGAGTTTCATGGAAGCTGACTCTCGCTGACAGAAGGCCTGTTCACGTTGACACACTAACTGCCTCACACTCCATGCTGGTAGAAACTCTTGTGTGTGTTGACCTGAGTTTGGTATTGTTCCCACCTTTCAGCTGTGCTTCTGTCTTGTCCCTTCAGTCTGATTCTGGACATCTATGCATCTTTAAAATGTCTTAAACTCATTTATCTAAAATAAGGCTGTGAAATGTCTTAAATTTGTTAAAGAAAATGTAAGTTGGCCTTAAATATGTTAATTACATTTCTCAAATTTTGTATCAGGACTATCTAATCATGTTGGCTTTATGTTGATGAACTTTTCTATCAGGCAAAAGCTTGTGTTGTGTGCAGATATCTTCATTAGATGTGTTCTGTGACTGACGGTGGTTAAAGCCACCGGTAACTAGTTGCTAATACTTGCTAGCTAACGAGCCAAATGCCATGTGAGAAACACGTAGCTGCTTCCAAGAGCCACAAAAAGACCCCAGAAATTTCTGTTTTGGTCCCCTGTATTTCTTCTGTTCATCTCTGTTGTGATATAGGTCTTAAATTGTACTCATAATGGTCTTCAATAGGTCTTAAAAAGTCTTAAATTTGAGTTGGTGAAACCTGCATGAACCCTGTGATTGGCAGAAGAAGCTGTGTCATGTCAGGATGGGATTTTCAGCTTGATGTTTGGTCCAAATTGATTCTATCACTTAACTTTGAACTTGGTTAATTTCACTCCAGGATCTGTAACTGTCTGAATTTTGGGTTCTGGTGAGCAGAACCATGTTAAAGTAACATGACGGGGGCCTTTTTATGGTTTTCTGATGAAGCGGTTTAAAAGCAGGTCGGAGCTGCTGCTCTCTGACCCGAATGTCTTTCATATCTGCCCCCCTCCCTCAGTAAATACCCCCTCCCTGAGGGCAGAACAAAGAAAGCAGCTCCTCCGCTCCTCCTTAATCACCATTCAGAGGCTGCGAGCGCCGCCGGGGACGCTCAGCTCGCCGCCATCCCAGATGAAAGGAGCTGCAGAAAAGGAACTGAGCGCAGAGAGGAGGAGGTGAAGAAGCGAGGCAGGAGGAGGCGCGGCGGCGGCGGCCTTCGCGGAGCTCCTCCTCCCGGGCGGCAGACACTTCGATCAGAAACTAAAAACTTCCTGAAAGTTTGTTTTTAAATGAGAAAATTTCCTAAAAACTGCCTTCCGTCTGCAGCTTCGCTACTTCTCCTCACTCCTCACTTTCATTTGGATTTCAGTTCATTTGCTGCTGCTTGTTTTTAGTATTTTTTTAATACATAATGTTTCCAAATCCGGAGCTTCGCTGTGTAAGAGGCCCCTGGGGGCCCCTGGCTGTTCTGTTTCTTTACAGGTCAGGAATCAAGTCTAAAATGCAGCATGTGATATGAATTCTTAATTTTTCAGCCCCGCCCCCCATGAAAGCTTTTATTGTGAAGAAAAGCAGATTATCTTTATTCACCTTTATCCCCCCAGCACCTCCTGTCAGACTCCCCTCGGCCCCCTCCTGCTCGACTTAGGCAGATTTACTTCAGCAAACACCTCTGGTTGGACAGCAGAGGAGGAACCGGGGCCCCGCTTTCAGAAGAAGGGCCCTTTGTTAACAACAGGAAGCCTGCTTAATGCAGCCCCCCCCCCCCACCCCCCCCCCCCCCAAAATAAAGGCATGGTGACATCACAGTCACATGACGGAGGGTCACTCACATAGATGAACCTTCATCCTGATTTGGATGAAAGTGTGATACGGTGGGATGATGATGTTTGTGAGGGTCAGAGGTCAGGATGGCTGTGGCATCATTGTGTGTCAGGTGACAGAATCAGCATCCTACCAGTCCCTGACCTCTAACCTCTGGTTGAGGACACCAGTTAGATGTGATGAAACACTTTGTTTCCTGTTGATCGGCAGCAGAAACAAGAAGTGGTTGAACCAGGTTCAGATTTAACCTGATAACAGAGTTGGGTTGTGTGGCATAGATCAGACGTTTTGGGCTCAAGTTACCAGGTCAGGCTTTTCAGAATAAGTGTGAACACTCAGCTGTGCCACATATCTGATTTTATTTTAAAGTCAGATTTGAGCCACTACCGTATGTGATCCTGAATCCAACTAGTATCCGATCTTTTTGAATGTGATTCCAGTGGGAACAACCACACAGGTTTTGTCACTTTCCATTTGTCATAGTTGTGAATGGTGAGAGGTGTTGGTACAATACAAAAACATAAAATCCTAATTTCTAGTTCAAATATCTTAGTACACTAAATATAAGAGAAATAACTTACAAGTAACATTTTAGGAAGCTATCGGCACTCGTTTAAGTCAGTAATTTCTCAATATATATGAAACAGTACTAGCTATCCTGACAGATTATTTCACTTATAACTAGTATTTTTTATATATATTTTATAAGGCCATACTTGGACTTCTTTCATATTTGTTGACTTACGCAATTGAAAATTCACCAAAGGATGTTTTTTTCATTGTGGGAATTTACTTTTACTTTTGGAGCCTAAACTCCAAATTGAATTTGGAAATAAGCCTTTTCAGTTTTCTGCTCCATCCTATTGGAGGCGGTTGCAGAAATACATGGACCGAAAGGCGCTGCTGTCACTGAATGTTTGTAAGAGAGTCTTTCAAGATTTTGAGAAGAAATCATCTGTTTGCAAATGTTTTAACTGAGGAATCTTTTAATTAAATACGGTGTTAACTTTTTATGTTTTGCTCTGAATATTCTGTAATCTCTGCATGCCAGTCTTGGACAGAATTCTCTTGCAGAAGACACTTTTTAATCTTTAATTTTCTAGTGAAATAAGCTAATAATAATAATGTTGACCATGCAAAAAAAAAAAAAAAATCAGATTTCAGAATAAATTAGATTTATTCTAATTTATTCTGAATTAGAATAATTCAGAATATTATTCTATTTTTGGGACCCGTCTCCAGAGAAGACGTAGGCCCCTCCCTAACAGGAGAGGTGCATTTGATTGGCTGAGCTCCTGCTCCTGCTGAGCTCCTGCTTCGTTCACATTCTGCAATGTGAACGAAGCCATCTCTGAGCAGACAGGATTTAGTTTTGTTTCCAGTTCTGGTGTGTGAATTGGACAGCAATTAGAAAAAATACAGAAAACTTTTCCTTTCTCTAAGAAGGAATCCTGAGATCGTCTCCGGACCGTTCTGATTTTGTTTTTATTTTAACGGAACAGTTTGGACTTGATCCAACAAATACTAATTTGTCTGAGAGTTATTGACTTGGTAAACACCCACACTCTCCATCACTCACTGACTTTCACATCTGTCCTGTGTCTTTATTCTTCCGTGCATTAAACCATATTAGGACCCCCCCACCCACTGCCGCCACCTTTATTCCTCGGAAAGCATGTCTTCTTCTCTTTTCTTGTGAAAGCAGCTCGTCTCTGAGTCACCAATGTTCCTCCACCTCCCATCTTACCTCGGTATTTGATGTTGTTGCAGTAAAACTCTGTTGTTTCTCATATTTTCAAGGTGACTGACACACGCTCACTTTCACTGAACCATGCATATTTTGTTCATCAGCGCGCCCGGAGCCGACTGGTGACATTTTGTTGCCGTTAGCCTAAACAGGCTTCATCAAGGTCAGAGCGGAGGTGCATCAGGGCAGAAAGATAACACACACACACACTGTAGCACACACACACTGTACCAGACAATAAAGCACACCATCACACACTCTCGGGTCACAGCAGAGGCACATCAGCATGGAGAGATAAGACACACTTAAACAGTCAGAAACCGTTAGAGAACAACACACACACACACACCCCCCCCCCCCCACACACACACACACACACACACACACACACACACATTTAGGAGCAGGTGGTGGGGTCAGATTAAAACAGAAAGCTTCGTAGATGAACCTCAAGAGAAATTGTTTGTCTAAACAGCTTCTAAACTGAGCTGTTTAATTTCCATCAGCTCATTAATGTCTTCACTTTCTTCTGGATTCTGATTCACATCACCTGAGTGTGTCCTAACTTATTTGGGACCCGTCTCCAGAGAAGACAACCTGTTCAGTCCGTAGGCCCCGCCCTAACAGGAGAGGTGCATTTGATTGGCTGAGCTCCTGCGGCAAGGTCACACACATGGAACAATCTATAACGGATGGCTGGATTAAGGTGTCATGACATCTGTGTGTCCAGACCAACACTGTACGCCTGAATAACCTCCCCCCTCCCCACACCGGCACCCCCAGGCTCCGCCCACCTCTGCTGGGATGGTCCTGGGTCCACCTCCAAGTCCTTCGCAGGTTATCGTCGGGGCGATTGATGGAAACCAACAATAACTGGGCTGATTGACCGGATATTAGGCATATAATGAGCTGAAGGGGTTATTATTGTTCTGGTACTGGGATGCTGTTGGACTGGGGTTATGGGTTCCTCATATAGGTCCAATAATGTGCCTGTTATAGGCTCTACTTGGACTGGATCTGGCCTGGCTATAGGTTCTTATTGGCCTGGTACTGGCCTGGTTCTGGGATAGGTATTGGGCTGCTACTGGGGTATGACACTGGCTGGACTCTTGTCTGGGTTTGGATTCTTATTTTTCTTGTTTTGGTGCTGTTCGTCAAGGTTTTTAATTGCTCTAATGCTGGACTTGTTTCAGATCTTCTGGGTTTTTATTATATTGGTTCTAGTGTAGTTTTACTAACTGGTCGGATATTGATCTGGTGTTTGGTGCATCAGATCCAGCAACAGCTACTGGGCTGGCACAGTTGTAGTTCTGGGTTATATTGGGTTTGGTACTGAGATGTAGTTGAACTGGTGACAGCTGGCTTGTTCTGGTGCTGGGTGGTGTGTGATCTGGTACTGGTCCAGATCTGGATATTGATAGTTGTGGGTTTTATTAGTCTGATAAAGTTCAGGATTGTTCTTTTCCTGAGCTCTTTAACTCTGACAACCAGTGAAATTAAAGACATCTGAGTGTTGAAGACATGTCTCACTGTGGGTCAGTTGATGTTTGAATGTTTTCATTTGAGATTTTGTCTGCACAAGTGTTTTTATGCTGTCGAACATTTGCTTTGACGATTAAAAACTTTTCTTTTGTTTCTCCGGGAGTTTGCATCTCATGGAGGACTTTGTTCACGTTACCTCTGTCCACTTGGACTCGCAGTGTAACCTCCTCAGGCCAGATCAGATCAGTTTCTCTCATCACTTGCTGGTCACAGATCTGCCAATTAAAGTAATGAGGCAGAGGAGCGCCTCTCGGTGCGACCCGGTCGCCTCAGGGAGAGTCCTGCTGGACTGACCTCACAGTATGAAGGTATCAGAGCTGACACTCCTGTCAGAGCTGCTCGCACTGTCCGGTCTGAAGGAAACGTCTCCGCTATGATGACCACGAACAAACGAGAGTCCAGAGACGATGAGAGGAGGGAAGCTTAATGTGAGGAAGCTCACAGGTTCTTGATCAACTCAAGTTTAGGAGGAATTTACTGATAGGAAGAACTGCAGATGAGCCATTAGGTCAACTTTTACTAAAACTAGTTTAAATGATTTCAAAGAAACATATCACGCACACTTTGTTGAGTTACGTTGAACAGTTGATTTTAAAAATGATAATCATTGAAAATATATCAGATTTTGATGCCTGTGCACCTCAGCAGTGTTTCCTTCACTCTGGGTTCCCACGGTGATGAGCACCTTTCAGCTGTGAGAAGTCTCGTGCATCGCCTCTGAGCCTCACAGCCGTGTTTGCTGTGGGATTACCAGACTTTGTGAGATTGTTTTGGGCGGGGGTGTAAAGGTAGTCATGGGAAGGGCCCCCTGTTGGCCAGGAATGCCGGTCAGGTCAGGGGGGGCAGCCGGGGGAGGCGGGGGACACTCGGAGACGGGGCAGGTGCTTTGTAAGTCCCGTCAACCTTCAAAGAGGCAGCAGAGCTGAAAAGGTTAGCAAAGGACAATAATCCCCCTCCCTGGCTAAAAAATACCCCCCCTCCTTCGGCCTGCAGCCTGACAGACGCTTTCTGCTTTTGTCCCACTGCTTCATTTCAGCTGAACACACTCATGCGTCACTCTGTCACAGACTAAAAACTGACCAAATGATGGAGAACTGACCGAACACTCATCAGAGACCGAGAGTCTGTTTCCATCCTCTGTTGTAGACTGAGAGTCTGGGCAAATGATTCATCAGAGGGTGAAAAACTCACCCAGTGCTCCATCAGAGACAGAGAAACTCATCACAGCCTGGAAAACTAACAAGGTACTGTGTTACAGAAGGAGTAGCTGACCAAATGCTTCAACAGGCAATTAAAAAGATCCCCAAAGACTGAAAAACCCACTGCATACTGAAAACAGACTCGGTTCTCCAAACTGCAAAACAGCTCGACTGTTTCATCAGATACTGCAAATCTGACCAACCTCCCATCAGAAATGATAAAAATCACAAACCCTTCCATCAAAAGCTGAAAAACTGACTGATTACTCAGTCACAGACAGAATAACTAACTAAACACTCTTCAGAGACAGGAAAACTGACCCAGTGACCCATCAGAAATGACAAAAATAACACCAGTTCTCCACCACAGGTTGGCAAACAAACACAGGATCGAAAGCAAAACTACCTGGACATCCATGATGGAAAACTGACCCATTTGAGACTTAGTGTGCATTCACACCAGCCCTGTTTGGTGCTCTTTAACCAAACTCTTGTTTATTTGTCTAGAAAGTCCAGTCGAAGTCTGATGAGGGCTGAAAAGGCAAATTCTGGTCCAGCTAAAAATGTAGTTTCAGTTTGTTTGAAGTGAACTCTGGTGCAATTTTAATGCATATGTGAACGCCGAACGGACAGGAGAACAACCCAAAAGCAGGCAGCAGACTGACGCGCAGGGCCTTTTGGGTTAATACAACAAAACAAAAGTGCAAGTGTAGTGTTAGCGGGAAAAATGCTTTGCAGTGTTTTGCCAAAGATTGCAAACATACAACCACTAAAATCTGATGCTACTGCATTTTTATTTACGCTTTATAAACAAGGAAGTTGTACACAACTCAGAAATCACTAATTTATTTTCTAAGTTTCGGAGTGGGTAACTGAGTTTTTTAAAGGCTTTGGTTCATTTGACAGCACAGTGTGAAAGACAAGGGCACCAGATGAAAATGGAACAAATGTTTCAGCCAGTCGAACCGAGTCTACCGGACCATCTGGTATGAAAACGTCCCAAAAAATTGACCTCAAACTCTACGAGTTGTAAAATGAACAAACTAACCAACCTGCCATCAGTCTAAGAAAACAGGTTTTGATATGACATTTCAGTCCAAATGATTCCCTAACCCTCATAATAGAGGTCCTTCTTTACCATCCTGATTGGTTTTTCATCAAACTATCATCCAAAGGAACTCAAACGTTCTCTGATGTCAGATGTTTCAGTCGTAAAGTGAAGCAGTAGAAACTTCCTGTAGCTCCTGGGTTTGGGGACCGGGGGGTCAAACTTCTCTGGGACGGTGATGTGGGGCTGCCGGTTTCGTCATGGGACCCGAGGTGTCCTCTTTTGTGCGCCCTGTCAAACATGGTTAACATGCAGCCATTTATCTGCTGAAGACCCCCTCCCCTGGTGAACAATGGCCTGGCCCGACGGCAGTGGGAGGAGGGCGGGAAGGGAGGGGGCTTCGGTCGCCCCTCTGGTCCCTCTTCGTGCCGACGCTCGTGGTTGTTCTAAGACGAAGTGGCTCAGAATCCACTTTCTGACAAGCCATAAATGTGTTGGAGTGAGCATGCTCCAACCAGGCCACCGCTTTGACCCGCTGTTCCTATTAAAACCTGAACCAAAGCAAAAGAAAAACGCAAAGAAAAGGCCTTGCTCAGTTCAGTTCATGTCATAGAAACTCTTACAGTTGTGAGTTCAGATGAAAAGCACCACATTGAGCCCAGATTTGTTTGAATGCTTTTTACTCTGGATAATATTCCAGACGGCCCTTCCTTCTAATCCTTCATGTGGCGAGAGCAACAGCTGACAGAAGCCTGTTTTCACTCCATCATCTGTGCAACACATATTTCCATGCACAGTTGTTGTCCATTATTGTTGTTTCACCATGAACTGAAGAGTGTCTACTCTATTGGTTTAATGAAACTTACTGATTTCTCTGATGTTAGTCATGGAAACAACTGGAGGAAAAACAAATGGTGTTTTTATCGGTGTTAATCTTTTTGTTGATGAAACTATGCTTTCAGCCTTTCTTCAACAAGAGATCAAGGAGTTCTGCAAAACAAAACCGTACCATGTATTTTTAGTCTCTAGTAAAAAAATCTTAGAACACTTGAAATTAGACAAAATTAACTTACAAGTAATTTTTCAACAAGGTAAAGTAGCTTGTTTTAAGTCAACAATTCCTTAATATTGATGAAAAAGTACTAGCTCATACTTATAGGAAAAATGTCTTGTTATAAGTCAAAATATCTGCTTTTGGAACTTGTAGCTCATCAATATTAGGGAAATATTTAAAAAAGCTCCGGAGTCTTGCTGAAAAGTTACTTGCAACTAATTTTAGGTGTACTTAGAAAGTTGCAGTACCAGAAATACTTGGTAAGGTTTTGTGTTTTTGCAGTCTGGTTTTATGTTGTGGTAAAAGCCTTATTGGAACATTTTGTTTCCAGAAGTCTGATGTCCCCCGGGTTGACCCGTGCCTTAAAACGCAGCAGAATGTTTCTAGTGAAGCTGCTGATACGAGATAAATCATGTCAGTCGTCTCCAGATCTGCAGCCTGATGTTATTTGGTTTGTTTGCTTGGCAGAGCGTTTGGCTGTGTAGGCTGAGGTGGCGAGCGCAGGCGCAGCGGCTTCCTCTCGCTGCTCTGCAGTGGTTCTAATGTGGCACATAAAACCCCAGCTTTGATATCGCCTGCTCCAATAAGCCCCTTCAGCCTGCCAGCACCTGCCAGCGGGGAGGTATGCATTCATCTGGCCCCTAACAGGATTATGCTGCTCTGTAATTGATTCATTTGCAGTGAGGGGAGGTGACAGTGCTTTGGAAATGAGAGTTTAGGTAACAGGCGCCCCAGAATTCAGCCGACTGCATGTGTCAATTTTATTACATCAGTCCAGATGAACTTGAAAGGCCGGCTTTGTGCGTGCTCAGAGGGAACAGAGTCAATAGGCCTCATTGATGTGAGTGTGTGTCTGTGTGTGTTCTTTCTTCTCCCACGGCCCCCTGGGTGTGTGTGTTTACTGTATGCTGCATTTTATGAGTGTGTGTCTGTGTTGTGATCAGTTTTGGGTCGGTGGGAGCGATCGATGTGACACACATGCTAAAGTCTGGATGTGTTCACACATGAATGGCGGTACGACAGTGATGATCTGACAGGAAAACAGGCGTAACCGGGTCGATCAATACCTCACTGTGTTAAAGGCCAAATCCAGTCTGTCAGACTGTAGGTTAAATAATATCTTAATTTGTTAACATGGATCACATAAATCCTTCTGCACACTTCAAAACATTTGCTTTATTTTCCCCACATGGATTATGTTGCACACATGAGTCAGATGTGAGTCTATTTGGGTCTATGGCTTCCATATATCATCTGAATGCCACAATATCTTTTAAAAAAATCCCTTCTATCCCATTTAGACAATTAAATCACACATAATGAAAAACTTATTTTAGTGCAGCAGACATGCACCAAATGCTTGTGTTTAAAATATCTCTGTAAAGGCTGAATACCATGTTGTTTACAGTGGTTCACTACGTCATCCCTGTTTGTTTGTAGCCTTTGTTTGAGATGAGTCAATGTTAAGTCTGTCGTCCTTATTTAGACTTCTATATTTAATCTATGTTTAGACGAAGCAAAACTGCTAAATAAAGAAAGAACCATGGTAAATTTTGAAATACATATTTGTACTGTCCTGGTGAGAGAAAACAGGATCTCCTTTATTCTGAAATGTCACTAAATATTCAAGTTGAACAGGCTGAACACAAGACCCCTCCTCATTATCATCAAAGACAACTTCCCGGACGTTTACATAAAAATAAATCTGCAAATTGTTTTTTGCAAGAATCGTCATTTCTAGATGCATTTACTACATTCTCATACGGTGGCAGTGCCTCTGTGTATTTAAAGCAAATGATCAATTCGATATAGCAGCAACAAAAACCAAGACTGGAATTAAACCGTCTTGAAGTGATATATGATTATTATGAAGCTCATCCAGTAAAGTTGTTGTGTTTATAGCTGACAGTTCCTGAGTTTGAGGCCAGCTCACTCTGTTCTTTTTCTTTTGCTTGTTCATCTCGGTTAAAACAGGCCTACATTTTGATGTCTAATAAATGTCTAAAAACACACTAAGGAGACTTTAATTTCTTTGGAAGATTTGCGTGTTGCTTAGGTGTATTTTGAGAAAAAAAAAAAAAATGGCTCCCCAGGCAATCTTAATATTTACAGCCTTTGTGCTGAGTCGCATTCAGTTTTCAGTGCTCTCCTTGTGCAAACTACATTAACAGCCTTTTCTCTGTTAGAAACTTTATACAAAGTCTTCCCTGTTTATAGTTCTGTTGCTAAGCTATGCTAATTTTTTCATATTATGTTTGAGGACTCTAGACTGATCTTACTTGTTTACAGTGTTCTCGCACAGATTTGCTGATGGTCTTCACTGTTGCTGATTTTCACAGCATTACTTCATAGTAATATTTAAGAGATATACATATTTAGAGTTTTCTTTGACATTTGGTGTTTGTGCTTACCAGTGCCAACAGTTTCACATTTTTCAAATGAATGATGCTAAGCTATGCTAACTGGTTTTCCAGCTTTATGTTCTTTCTGTTTATAGTATTTTTGTAACATCACCTGAACATTACATTGATAATCTTTGTGCTAAGCTATGCTCATAACTGATTGTGTTCAGCTTAAGGTGCAGATATTGCATGTTACTGGGAGTCTGACCAGTTGTCATGAAAACCAGTTCACCTGAAAGTAATGGTCCCACCAGACCAGGCCCCGTTTCATGCCCATCTTAATGAGCCTGGGAAAAGTTCCCCTGCTCCCGTGGGGCAGAACTAGATGACCCAGTGGACACAGTGTGCCCTGGGGGGTCGGGGAGGGGGCGTCTTCACGTCGTCCCTCCTTTGTCCGCATGTCTGGAAAGCTGAATGTGAGGCACGGTGATTTATGACTGAGCCCAAGAAGCTGCAGTGGAGAAGACGGCCGCCTGTCCCCGTTTCTCTTGACGCGCCGCAATCCTCTTTGCTCCCAAAATCTGGGTTAAATGCAAATTGATCCAAGCGATACCAGACAATAATTACCGTCCGACTTATGTGTGCATGCAGCAGAGCAGAAGAGAATTCAATAAGACCTGGATGTGTCTGCACTGTAGCCCCCGTCCAAGTCAATCCACTGCGGTCATTAACAGAGGACACGGCGTCCACAGGGACTGCCGGTGTTTTAACTTCACATTGGGCAGTTTATGATAGTCATATTTTCTTTTAATTTTTCATTTATTTGGATAAAATCAGAATGTTGACTCCAGAACCAAAGATTAAACAGTGCAAAGCAGGTCATAAAGGTTTTCATTGGTTTATCTGTGTCCAAGTGTCTAATATCTGAATGTTTCTGATTCGTTTCTCAGCATAATGTACATAGATATGGTCAGTATCTGGTCAGCAATCTCCAACACTAATGTTATTTTGATTGGTTAAGCTTTTAAGAGACCTCATTCCCCAGGTGGAGCTTCGTTTTCTCGAGTCCTTCTCTGATCTGAACAGCCGACCTGCTCTTGCTCTCCTGAGGTTTCAGTATCAGTTTTAAATGTTTTTATCTCTTATCTCAAACTAACAGTTTTATTTGCAACGTTCTTGACCCTGAAGACCTGAAGTTTAACCAAAAGTTACCTCACAGAGCACAGTGCAAGACAGCAGATAGTGGTTTTAGGAGTGCCGGTAGTGCTGATATGTCACTGCTCCGGCACTTTTAGAGTCTATCCAAAGTTAAAGCTGAGACATTTTTTCTTGTCCCTTGCAAAACTGGACAGGAAATGTTAATCAGACATAAAAAGTGATGGTTCAGTCAGATTTTTCTGATCCAATCAGAACTATGTTAGTGACTTTAAACAATGTCAAAGGACAATAAAAGACTTGGGAAATGTTGGTCAAGCTGCTGGTTTTTTGTGGTACCTTGTCACCTCGACGTCATGCAGGCAGACACAACTATTTATTGAATGACTGTTAGTACATTTGCTGCTCCGTGGAACACTCTGTCTTTTTCTTGACGCTTTGTGTGTGTGAGCACGTCTACACCAGCAGGTAAGCAGCAGAAAACCGTCCTTGCACCAGTTTCCTCTTTTTGCGTCGTCCTTGAGTTCCCTTTGCCGTAATCTGCTGACACTTTGTTTCACGAGTTGTGTTGACCGTGTCACCACATTGTTGCTTCTCCTTTGGTTCTGAGAACACACACACACACACATACACACACACACACACACCTTCATGCGGTGCCCTCACACTCTTTTTTATTTCCTTTTCTGCTCTCACTTCCCACTCGCCTCCTTGGATGCTGGACGAGCGTCTTTCACAGCAGTTGGCTGTTTTTAAGTGAAACTTTGAGACTCAGTTTGTTCAGGTTTTAGGAAGTTTCCCCCCCCTAAGATCTCTCTGACACAGCGCCTGTTATTTTCAGAGCTTTGAATATATTGAAGTCTGTTACTGATCCTCTGACTGGAAGAGAAGCAATGCCTTCCTCTCTCTCAAACTGCTTGGATTTCTGACAGTGCTGATGAGGATGAGACTCAGATTGAGTCGAGTTCGTGGTTTGCACAACAGAGTTTGTGTTTTTTCACCCTGACAGTGCCCCGGACTCCGAGGTTATGACCTTGGTGATGATCAGCAGCTTCAGACTCAGTGAGGCGACACAAACTAACGAGCAGGACGGTCACAGTTTGTTCCTCTGATCCAGAAACAGGGAGCCAAAAACTCTGATGATTTAAAAAAAGACGAAAAGGAGGAATTGTGAAATAAATCCATCATACTAACAGATTTGAACCTGAATGTTGCAATTCAACAACGATTAAAGGTCAGGTTTGTGGCTCTCAGATGTTAATGAAGCAATTGTCACTCAAAAACATTTAAAGACCCGAAGAACATGTCACACATCCATAAATTTACTTGACCTCACATCAGAAACATCGCACACCCTCGTATTACATGTATGACTATAAAGAGTCTTTAACCAACATTATCACCTAATTTAATATTTATAACTTTGCAATGTTTCAAACTTCCTCCGCAACAACAGAAAATAACTGCTGATGACTCACCCCACACAGGGGGGCATGATCTAAATCCGGGTCCAGTGAGCTGGTGCAGGATTGTGGGTTTGGTCAACAACCAATGAGCAGCGGGAAGTGGCTCTCTGCTATATGCCGCCGTTGCACTGAGATGACACGACTGCTGAGATTACACCAGGATTATAGTGGCAGCCATGACGGAGTAATGTGTGACCCAGATCCTCAGAAACTGTTGAGTCACTGGTTGTCATGGTGATCCCCGCCTTTTCTGGGGCGAAGGGCGGAGGGGGAGTCCAAAGCAATACCCCCTTCTTCTTATTGGCAGAAATAAACCACAGATAACAAACCAACAGTCATTATGTGAATGTCGTTCAGCGATGGCCACTCATGATTTATTTTTATTTGTCTACAGTGGTTTAGATGCAACAGGTTTATTCAGCTTTTTTACTTTTGAAAGAATGATTGTGAGTTAAGATGTAATGGCGTTTATTAGAGTTTATTGCGTATTTTGCACTCCAGGTTGATTTGACAAAACACTGTAAGTCCTCTATAAATAGGAAACATTATTTGGGAAAGTCTACAAAATTGACTGTGTATTGATGTATAAATCATATGAAACTGTGGACATGAGTGTAGTTTGAATCCAAAAAAGTTTCTGTTTCAAAATCTAGACTGTGTGGCAGCAACATTCCAGGGTAACATTTTAAAATTTCATGAAACTTAAGCTATGATTGTGTAAAAGTAGGAAAAAGTACCAAAATGCCATTTCAGTCAGGGAAAGTCCAACATTCTGTGATTTGCTTAGAATGTAAATTAAGTTTCTTCTCTAAAGACGCTCCAAACAGACCTGGGTTTTCTCTCCACTTTCACTAAACTTCTCCTAGGGACTATTTTTGTACTTTTTTAAATCTATTTTTATAAACAGTATTTGATTAGTAATTTCAGTACACTGTGCACAGTTTTGATTACTATTTTCCATTCACTTAGTGTGGGCATGAATTAGTTATTAGTCTGAGAGTTTCATTGATTTATGTGAGCTGTTTTATTTCCAGGGTGAAGTTATTTTACAACGTATAACTTTTATAACACAAATTGGGATCCAAAACTTTCAATGAATGTATAAAATGCTGCATATTGTTGCTTATTCCCTCAGGATTATAGACAACTTCACTAATACTTGATGCTGTCCTTTAACGAATTGCACCTCAGCTTTTTCTGTTGCAATCAATCAACTGAGCTTTTTTTTATGTCGGTTTGTTTCTGGCAACAGACTTCACTTCACTGAGAATATCCAGACTGAAAAACAAGGCCCCAGCTGTCAAATTAAAACTCCACTGCGAAGACACGCATCTGGAAATGCAAAATGTCTTCTGGAGAGAGGTTTATCAGTCAGATGACACTGAGATTAAGCTATTTTTACATAATGCATGTCATAAGTTGCAAAACATGGTAGAGGAAGCATCATTCTCAGGGTCTATTTAGGTACTAGTCCACAAAGTGGGTGGAATAATGAAGAAGGGTGACTACATCTAATTTTTAAGTATCTGACTGTTCCAACCTGGAAAAATAACTTGAAATCATTAAGAGCATGTTTTTTTAATGACTGTAATGATTAAATGGAAACTTATAATCCCATCGCGAGCAACACTCATAACCCAATATTCCTGATTTAGATGCAAATTTTCCCAAAGCTGTGGTGGCATGTTGACCAAAAAGATTTCAGGAATAGAAGAATGCATAGATAAATGCTCATGTTTTGGGATCCTACAAGCTAAAATTAATTTAAATGAATTTGTCTTCAACAAACCAAGGAGATCTAAGGCTACACTGATGCATCTTTCTGGTCATTTTCATAAAGAAACTAGTCATTTTCAGGAAAATGTTTGGCCACAGATGTTGCTGCATCGTTCCCAACAATCCAGCAGCTGTTCTCAGCCTGTCCAATATTCTTGCATGCAAACATTTGAGACCCAGTGAGAATCCATCCAGCATCCTGACAACTGACAGCTCACTGAGCCTATAGCAGCCATCATGTGGTGTCCAACCATTCACTCCTCCTTTAGGGAGAGGCTGTGGAAAACCTCCAGCTTCTTTGCTGTTGTCCTCAGATCTGGTTTGGTACCGGTCCAACATCAGGCTGTGGTCTGATCGGGTTTTCTAACTCCAGTCATCTGCATGTGTCTGTTCCAGGAATATTCTGAGTTTTCAGGATGTTCAAACATCTGCAAGTCAGTCCAAGGCACATTTAGTGATTCCGACTGTTTGGAGGAATATTTTGAGAGTTGGTTTCTGAGAGGGACCAGAACCACATATTTACTGCTGATGATTCTGAAAAAGAACACGGAGAGCACTTTCAGGGTCATTTTACCAAAAGAATAAATAAGTGATTCTTAGATATATTGTATTTATTTTCTTCTTCCATTGAGAGAGTTGACGTGCTTCAGACTGATTGTGCTGCATTCAGGGTCCTGGTTGTGTTCAGAGAATGAACTGCAGAGTTTTCAGCTCATTTTGCGTTTGAAAGAACTCTGAGAGCCTCTTCATGTTGTCGACTGTAACAAAACTCTCTTCTTCTTCTCCTCCTCCCACTAATTTAGCTAATCTCTGTCTCACACACTTGGGACATGAAGAAGGAAAGTGAGACAGAATCAACTCTGACCACTTTGCCTAAATGCTTTAATTAGCAGAGAGGCTATAGAATAAAGGGCTTTTATTTTGGCGAGGGGTGAGAGCATAGCTGGAGAGGATTTAAAGTGCCCTCCCCCATGTCCACTCATCTGCAGGCAGAGCTAACGGGAGGGGGGCTGCAGACATGTCACATCTCTGCTGACATTGCTGCTGCTGGTGTTGAGTTGAAGCACAAATTATATGTATTTAGCTTAAATATGAGGAATACTTTCTTATCTTGTTCAAAACTCATAGAGATGCACTCATCTGTATCTTTATTGGTCCTGATATTGAAAACAGTTCAGGATTGGGTATCTCTGATAATGTACTCAGTCCACATATCTATTCAGTCTAGTTCTGTGCCTTGTCCTCTGAGCGACGTCATGCTTTATTTTTTATTTTATTTTACATTATATTTGGAATTCCTATTAATGCTTTCTGAACCATTTGAAAGGTTTTTTGCCGTTTATTTTTTTACATGTTTGACAAAGGTAGTTTCAGTTTCTTTACTGCACTGACTGAACAAATTAAAGTTGAGTTGTTTTTACATGTTTGACTAAGCTTGTGAAGCTACTGGTGTATTTAAGTTTGTTGTGCTGGTGTAGAGTTATTAAATAAATTTGTATTTCAGTACATTTATGACTGTGTTAAAAAAAATAAGCACTAATTTTCTGTATTGGATCAGTATCAGCCAATTCTAATCCTCAGATATCGGTATTTGTTTCAGTAAACAAAACGTGGATCCCTAAAGTAACACTTCAGACAACCTAAATAAGCTGCACTTAGGAGTGAGGCCTGCTGGGTCCTGGAAGCAGATTACCCAGATGCCTCCGCCGTCTCTTATCTGATAAATAGGAACATTTGTTATCCCAATGGATTGATTGATTGATTTGGGGTTTTATCAGCTTTGATACAATAATTTGGTAGAACCTTAAGGTGGGTTGGTGAGCAAAGAATTCAAATCTGTCATGTGACTCAGGTGGATGTGTTCAGGTGTCACCCAGGTAACCAGACTGTGAGCTGGGATCTGATTGGTTGACAGTCTGGCATTGAGTGACAGTGCATGGATTTCTACGTCCTGCAGCCACTTGTTCATTTGGCTGGAAAGTTGGGCCCCGGGGCCTGAGCGCCTGTCACTTCCTGTCACCTCAGTGGTAATCAGAGCGAGGGTGGGCCCTGAGTAGAACAGGACTGTTCTCAGGTCACATGACTGAAAAGCACATCTGTCAGTCCAAAGGTGCAACCGCGAGCACCGACTGACTCCAATGACACCTCACTTCCTGTTTGTCCTTCACCCCCGATTACACACACAGATACACACTCTGAGTCTGCGTCTTCAGGGTGCTTATTCACCTCAGAAACGCTGCCGTCTTGTTGGCTGCAAGTTTTGCATGCTGACGTTGTTTCTCTTTTAACAGTGACCAGAATCACCTAAACAATGAAAATGATCAGAAAACCTGAAAGCAGAACATCAATCACTTAATGAAGGTGTTTAGTGAACCAGGTGAAATTTCCCAGCCTGACCAGTATGTGGATCAACTCTGATGTATTCACCTGTAGGCATTTTGGATGGATGGTGTTTGTTTCCCAGGTGTTTGCTGGTTCTCAGTCCATAGATGTTTCTTGTTTTTTTTTTATGTTTGATCATTTGCTTGCAGGTGTGTGTTTCTTGGTTCCCAAATGTTTGTTTGTTTTCAGGATACACAACATTTTGACTGTTGATGCTTTTGATAATGATTTCCAGGTATTTGTTGATTTTGGTCACCGTAGCCAGGTGGTGTTAACATCTTTGTGTCAGATAACGGTAATACTGAGCTTCTCCAGCTCGGTGTTTACTGTCAGAAAACAACTGACGCTGTGACACCCTGACTTGTGTGACCTGAGGAAGTGCTGACAGCGGTGTTTTCCTTCTTCTTCTCTCGGCTGTGCCCGGTGCTGGTGTCCGGCTGCAGGTTGTGGTGAAGGATGGAGGTCTTGTGAGTCAACATTAGAGCAACTTGATCAGCAGTTTCACTTCTGCAAATTCTTCCTGGAACAGATGAAAATACCTCTGAAGACCAGTCAGTGTGAAGTGAAGCAATACCTGACACACACACACACACACTGTAAGCCTGTAGTTCAGTTTTGTATTTCAGGTTGAGGATGATTCACTGAAGAACGGTTTTGCTGTGAATACACGGCTTGTAGAGCTTGATTTGGTTTACTGAGGAAATCTGTCCTCAGTGGAAAGAAAATATTTTTGTGTTGTTTCATTTGCCACATCCCTTTAGCTACACTACTTAACATTATGTTGTAACTTTAGAGTCTCCAGGTGATCTGTTTTACTGTCTTATATTTATTTATGAGCTCAATTATTTTAAAACAGATCTCCTTGCTGACAGAGCTTTGTTGACCACCAGATGTTTAGTGTTGTACTGGGGTTGGATTTGCAGTGACTCAGTTTTAACTCGGATTTCTTTATGTGTTTCGGCTTGGAGTTGGCTCGGCGAGCTGAATGTTGACTCACTTGTGGCTCTGTTTTATGGTGTTAGTTTGACTCGTTTCTGGCTGAACGTCAGCTCTGTGCAGTGTTTGTGACTCAGTTTTGGCTCCAACTTGGGTGTTTTCTGAGCAAATTTTTTTCGTCTTTGGCTGAATTTCTGAACCTTTTTGTAGGTCCGCCTCTGAATCTCGGCTGGTCCACAGAGTTCCCTCCGTCGGCAGCAGCTGATCCTGATGGATTAAAGTCTGACGGCACAAACTGACAAAGAGCTTTAAAGCTTGCAGTGCGCCTCTGCTGCTGCTCTGATGAAGAAGAAGTTGGAGTGATGCTTTTTGAAGCGGCGGGAAGTTAAAATACCTGCAGTCATGAATTATTAGCAGAAAAAAGTTTTTCTAGCGCTGCTTCTCGCAGAAAGAAGGTATTCATTGGAGGGATTTAATAACTGCGCTCTTCCTGCTTTCTCTTTTCATAAGGATTCATCCTCCACCTGGGAAGATAAATAATTCAGACATTTTGGATTTTCTTCCCCCTCCTTCCCCCCAAGGGGGGTTGTTGGGCTGTAAACCCTCAAACTTCCTCATCATAGTGTGAGCGTATCTATCCATTATTCACTCCTAAAGTCTGACTTTCTCTTAAAGTAACCTACATTTTTATGGACATGGCCCCCCTGGAAACCTCGGAGACTGATGATTAATTGATTTCTCACACAGAAAGACGAAGTTTGACGGGCTTCAAAATGCATGTAGAACAAGACTGTGACTTCAAACGGTGGAAAAGTCAAGTTTTTCGTGAGTTTTTGTAGAACAAGAGGAGCGTGTTCATGTTCACCATGAAACCCATTCACGGCTCACAGGCTGCGTTCTCTTGTTCACACCTCCGACCTCCTTCTGCTCCTCCTGAAACAGACACACATGAGTGGATGGCGGCCATGATATCAGCGCTTCACCTCTTATCAGAGCGCAGCAGCTCTGTTTTCTCCTCTGTTTGTCTAATCAGGCGACACACCGAGGCCGAGGTGAGGCTTCAACGGACGCCTTGCTGCTGATAAACTTAACGTTAAACTCCTGCACATATCTGCAGACAAAAACAACTTGTTCCCTGAACATTTAAGGTCTAAACTGAGCGCTGAAATCACTTTAAGTACTTTCTCAAAGAGGTAAATTGCTGCATAAGTAGATCAGATTAACAAATCTGCTGTCTGATCTATAATCAGTCAGAAATTTACGTTTAGCTTTCACATATGTTTTTCTAGAATGCAGATCATCTGTTGTAACATCAGTAACCTTATATCAGCATTTAATGACCTCATCTGTCTTTTATCTCATCCTCATCCTGTCCGTGTGTGTGTGCGTGCGTGTGTGTGTGTGTGTACATTAACCACACAGTTCTTTAGCAATTTATGTCAAACCTATAAACACAAACTGCCACCCAGTTCTAAAACTGGAGAAATCAACTTTAAATAATATTTAAAAACAGGATATAGTAATTAGCAACTCCCATATCAATCTTATCATAAAACCTTTTATTTTTGGTATGCAGCCATTATGAGGATCTATAACCTTGTAGCCAGTTTGTGAATCATAATGAGACCGATGACAGATGTTGATTGCAAAGACTCATTTAGATTCTAACAGATTAACAAGTTGTGAATCCAGACAAAAATCTTCTGTTAAAAGATTTTCTGACAAGCGACCTATCCAAGTGTGGTTAGTCTGATACTCCAGATGTGAACTGACTGAGCTGAAAGTGTTAAATTAGGAATGACTGGTTAGGCTGGAAGAGAAACTCAGGTAAACTTTAACACAACACCACACAGTTTAGGTTTTGCTGACTGTTAGTTTTGTTTTTACTCTGAGATTCTTATGTTCCTTGTTGTCACAAAAATAAATCCTTAGATTGCTGTTTGTTGAATTATTCCTTCAGATTGGTGTATATGTGAGTCTGTTTTACTGCTGGATGTTCATTGATTAAAAAGGGCAGAAATGCAACATCAGTGCATGTAAACATGGTATCTCTACTTGTAAAGTCATGTCATGGCTTATAAATGTGTTGTCATTGCAAGCTAAGTCAATATATAAGACTCTGTAAGTGAAATGGATGTCAAGCATGTTCATTTTGTTTACCATGAGTAATTGTAATATGTGATGCATGTGAAACGTGATATCACTTCCTGTAAATCTAGCATCACTGCATATAAATACGATTTCACTGCAAACATATTTCGACTGCATGCTATTAAAAATGGAGCCAATTTTTAATATATGGCTCCATTAAAAATTGTGACTTCGCTGGATGTAAATCTGATATTTTCATTAGGGCTGAAATGATGAATTTGATTAATTGTGATGAATCGATTAATAGAATAATCATCAACAAATTTAATAACTGGATTATTTGTTAACAGAGGCCATATGCGGAAGAAATTACATCTTCAGAACAGTATTTGAACCAAAACTGTACTACAAATATACACATTTTGCATTTAAGATTAATGAAAAGCTCTGCTTGTAAATGTTTTGTACCCACGTTAGAAGAATGATTTCAGCTGCATATGCATCGTTTGTTACAAATGATCAAGCGTTCACTAAAGAAATGAGAGGTTATTGCATTTTAGAAAATAAAATGTTTTTCTTATTTAACAAGAGATTTAATTATTTGCTTACTTTCATCTTTCAATGTATTTTTACTATTGCATAAAAAAGGCTGAAGTGATTAAATGTAGCATTGGGCAATTCTTTTATCTGAATAATGTATTAATCGCTAGGTTAATTGATTAATCGTCAGAATAAAATAAAATAATCATTAGTTACAGCCCAGGTTTTTAGCAAATATGATGTCACTGAATGTAAACTTAATGTCCGTGTCCGGTGAGGTCAGAGTCGGCGCGCCGCGGTGCCAGAGCTGTTTGGAGATGATTGAAGAAGATGCCTCTGCTTCACCTCTTGTCACATTTAGGGAACACAGACTTCTTCCCCCTTCATCCCTCCACCCTGCAGGCAGAATTAAGATTCCCCGGTTCTGTCTTGGAGCGCTCGGCCTCATGGGAAAGTTGGGTTGTGGTAACTGTAATTACACAGCAACTCTCCAGCAGAACATCTCTGCCTTTGGTGCCTCCCCCAAAGGAGGAAAGCTGTCCCTCAAAGACAGCGTCAGCGCTGTCTTTGAGGGATTTTGCTCCATTCTTAGAGGCAGCACATACCTTAGAAATGAGCAGCTGTCGGTTCCAGCTCCTCTTCATCACTCTGCTCCTCTTTAATTCTCGCAATGGTAAGCTCTGAGGTTGGAAGTCTGTTGTTTCTGAGCACGTTTGCAATTCTGTGTACAGCTGGAGGCCTGAAATGATTCACAAACAGTTGGCGTTCACAGTTTGGTTCTGCAGTAAGGTTTTGCAGAGAGACTTGGGGTTCATTCACACCAGCCCTGTTTGATCTGCTTTAATCTAACTCTAGATTGTTTGACTAGAAAGTCCGATTCACTTGGGAAGATGTGAATGTGCAATCGAACTGTGATGTCAATTGAACTCTGGTCAGCCTAAAAGCCTAGATCTTGGTTCAGTTGAAGTGAACTCTGGTGCGTTTGAATGCTTATGCAAAAACAGGAGGGATTAGGGTTGCAGGAATTCTGGGTAAAAACAACCAAAACAAACACTCATATCTAGTGCTAGTGAAAGAAATAGCTTGTGGTCGTTTACCAGACCAGAGTGAAATCCTACAGCTGCTAAAGTCTGACGCCACTCCATTTTTGTTTACATGTTATGAAGAAGCAGGTTGAGCTCAGGGTGTTCTTCAGAGGTTTTTGCGTCTTTTTCTTCAGTAGTTCTTGGTGCAGCACCACCACAGATGAGGGATAAACAAGTTTTTTGAATGGTTTGGTTTGTTTGACACACTGCAGTGTGAAAGTGAACCGCACCAGCTGAAAATGTAACAAATGGTACAATTTTGAGCACATAATTGAACCAAATCTATCGAACTATCTTGGTTTATTCTTTCAGAACGCCATGGCAACTGCTCTGTCTACTTCCTGACAGCATCAGAAGGAATATAGGAAAGAATAAAGACAGAAATATTTTATAAAACAATGCTCATCAGGGAGAAACTTTAATCAAATCAGTCAATCAATGTTGTAACAGTGTAACCATGTATGAGGTTGAGCTCTGCTGCTTCTGTGAGTCCGTTACGGTTGATGGTGGCCAGTGGGGCCCATAAACATGGAAGTCGTACCATGTGTGGAGGCGGGGCTCAGGAGGAGGACGGCTGATTTGTGGGGGTGACGATGATGATGTTGGGCTGTGACCCCCTCCTCGCCTCAGTTTCCAGCCTGTTGCACAGGTCCCTGCAGATAAATGAGAGTTTAATTCAATCAGGAACCGAACACAATCAGCGGCTCAATGCAGGAACTCCCCACATTCAGTGGACTCCACAGCCCCAACACAACAGCACACCTGTTCAGAGGAAACAGCAGCAGGTGCAGCGAAGCTACAATGAGCTATAAATCTGTTGGTTTCTATTAAACACCTCTCAGAGATGGAGTGGCTGCACAAAGTTAACAGACTTTGCAGAGGACTCTGGATAGCTGGATGAAATGCAAACATTGAGTTCCAGGTAGCAACCTGGTATCCATGGGAACCACCTCCCCTCCTCCCTCGGGCTGCTGCTCAGGTGATCAGCTGATGAGGAGGGAGAGGAGGAGGAGGATGCATCAGCCTCCACCTCAGAGTGAGGCAGCGAGCGGACAGAGGAGGACGCAGCACCTGGACCAGCGTTGCAGCAGCTGGAAGATGGGCTGGTGTTTATGAAGGTTCGAGCTCAACGTGATGCTGAGTCATTAATCGCCGACGAGGTCACATGTCCTTCAGAGACATGAAGAGGACACACTGTTTTCAGTGTGGCTTGTTTTTCTCTCGTGTTGCTGCTGTTGTTTTCAAAGCTGCGTGTTCCATATTTGTTTGCGTTTGCTGTTTGAGCTTTTCAGATTCCAGTTGTGTGTGTGTTTGTGCCGCCTCTGAGGAGTTTCCTCTCAGAAACAGCTGGAGACGAACGTGACAACAGAGAACGTGTCGGAGGAGGAGGAAGATTAATGTGTCTGTGTGGGAAGCTGGAGGAGGAGGAGGAGTCTCAGCTTTGTCCTCAGCTCTGTGCTCAACACAAAGACAACTGACAGAGATGTTCTCCTCCAGCGATGCCTCACTCTGATGAGACAGAGATGCTCTCCGGTGGAGACCTTCCACTCTGAAACATTGTTGGGTTGCAGCCACAGGTGTGCTGGAAATGATGTGGGGTGGCACAGACAGCACTTTGAATGCAGTTTGTTGGGAGGTCAGCAGCTGTTGACCAGTCAGAGTCTGGAGTTTTAATGCGAGCCTTTATGTCACTGATCGATCCTGGTTATTTGACTTGTTGGAGGTCCAAAAGGAGACATCTGGATCAATAAGTATCAACTTTGACAACTGATGAGCTGAAATTTGCTTCTGTATTCACACTTGAAGGTGTCCCCCTGTTGGAGATGAGCCAGATAAGCTCCAGCAGGGTTTGCTTCATCCCTCCAGGCATGAGGCACTCTCTGTCTGAAGTGGAGGAGTTAAAGTATCTTAGTGTCTGGTTGATGGAAGGACAGAGCAGTAGACGTATAGACAGATTTGGTCCTCATCTGCAGGTCTAAATATAAGCTATGTTCCAACTCTATATCGGATATCCTGAATACAACACTACTAAACTTCAGTAGTAGGGTGGCATAGAAAAAAGGTGAGGTTCTCTGTTATTTAGCGAGGGCTTCTGGGCACCTCTGAATGGAAAGAGACCCCGGGACAGACCCTTAAGGCTGCATGCAGCCAACATGTAGCCAACATGCAGCCAACATATAGCAAACATGCAGCCAACATGTAGCCAACATGTAGCCGACATGTAGCCGACATGCAGCCGACATGCAGCCGACATGCAGCCAACATGTAGCCAACATGTAGCCAACATGTAGCCAACATGCAGCCGACATGTAGCCGACATGTAGCCGACATGTAGCCGACATGCAGCCGACATGCAGCCGACATGCAGCCGACATGCAGCCTTGCTCTGCGTTTGAAAAACACATAATTCCTCCACATTTAAACAAAAGTTGGTTGGGTTCCCTGATTGGAAAATCTGAAAATCAGCCGGTTCCAGACACTACCTGATACCTCCAGCATGTTATAACCTGATGGTTATTGATCCTGGTTATTGTTTATTGATCAAGCTGGATAAATCAGCATCCTGCTTTGGAACAGCTGAATATTTCAGCTGCAGCTCACATTCTTTCAGTCAGGAAAGAAAGAAATAATAGAATAATAGAGGGGGTGGTTTGGGAGTGTGTTGGCCCTGTGGGGGTGTGGGGGGGTCACATTAGACCCCCACGTATACCTTGGACCACACAGCGAGTGCTCCATCTCTCTATGTTTGATCACAGAGGGCTTTACCCGTCTGAAGCGGTCACACCTCTTATTAAAGCCCGGCCTGTCCCACGCCCCCCCACTCCCTTCGCCGACCCCCACCCCCCCTCTCTTGGTATTCAGCCCAGGTCAGCAGATTTGCGCCCAGCCCACCGTGGCTCCCTTTTTAATTTGCACCTGTTGCGCAGTTGTCCGGGAGGCGAGAGCTGCAGCGGCTGCAGACAAAGATCATATTATGAACAGACTAATCTCCGTGTAGCTGAGAGGGTCGGGGGTTCGTTGGGGGTGGGGGTGGTGGTGGTGGGTGGGGGGGTCTGCTGCCTCCTGTGGGAGATCAAATCTGCAGCAGGAAGTGTGATAAGACGCAGCAGAGGCGATCCAACAATCTGTGTTCGCTGAACGAGGCTGAAAATCTGAGGCTGTTTCTGTGGCTGGACTCCCGTCTGCAGGCTGTTCCCATGATGTCATGCAGACCCCCCTCCCCCCAACCAACACACACACACACACACACACACACACATGCATGCACCCCAACCCTCACCCCTGCACACACAATTCACCTCAGTCAGGTTCAACTCAGTTCAAGTCTACAGCTGACAAACACCACACTAAAATAAGTTGAGCTACAACTAACAATTCTAGTTATCGATTAACTGATTATTTTTATGATTAATTGATTAATCGGATGAAAAAATTGGCGTGTGCTTTCAGTGAAGCCTTTTTATACAATATTAGAAAAACATTAAAATATGCAAATAAATAAATTCCTTTTTAATTAAGAACATAAACATTTTGTTGTCTAAAATACAATAACAGCATTCCGTTAGTGAACGTGTTTGTAGCAATGGATGCGTCTGCAGCTAAAAATGACTTCTAACGTCAACATGTAAGAAGCTCAGCCGTTTTTCCTGGACTTAACATCAATACAGTGTAGGCCTGACCTATTGACTATTTAATCAATTAATAATTGGATCGCAAATCATGCTTCATAGATTTTTTTTACAGAGTCCTGGGTCAAACATATTTACAGACAGGTTTTATTTCTCTTAAACGCAAAATTAATATATATATACATTTTTAAAGTTTTGGTTTAATTACTGCTCTGAGTGTGTTGTTCTTTCAGCATCTGACTTTTTTTGAGTCTGTTGATTCAACATGATTAATCCTGATTAATCGATTCAGCTCTAAAAATAAGTCTTAATGGAGTCAAAGGAAGCTTCTGCTGTTCTTTTTCCAATGGAAATAACAGATTAAACTACTTTACATAAGGAGACGATCAAATCACTCAATCACACAGCTCTTAGACTGAATCGTATGGTGCTTTTTCTTTCTAAGTCCATTTTGCATTTTGTCCAAGTGTCTATGTATATTTATTGCAGACAGAACTATGAGACTTTAACGAGCTTCTGGATGAAAATCCAGAGGGAAAGCTGGTTCCAGATGTTTTACCAGCTGTCTTATCTCCTCCTCCATCTCTGTGTTTCAGTTCTGAACTATGACAGTGTTCTGGAGACAACCTCAGAGACAGATGAGGACGACCAGACGCTTCTCCGTGATGACAGCAGCTTCACCGGAGGAGCAGGAGACGATGAAGAGGCGGGTAGTCCAGTTGGTGTCCCCGCCCTGGAGGCGTCGCCCAGGGTCGGCCACGCCCTGCTGTCCAACCGGGAGCCGGACGACTCGGAGCACCGGGGGGAGGACGAATGTATCGGTCAGTCTCTGATCTGATCAGCACCAAATGTTGTTTGTTCTTCTCCAGCACATAAAAGATGCTGCTTCTGATCAACAGATAGCAGAAAGAAGAAAGTTATCATCTGTATATCAACATATTGGAACTGTTCTTGTGAGAATTATTGATCAATCATGTTCCTCTGAACACAGATCAGCTGCAAAAAACAACTTTTAGTTTACTGAGTCTGAAAGGAGGAGAATAACAGTTCGAACCGGGAGCCGGAGTGGGATACTAGGAGGGAAGAACCAGAAGAGGAACCACAGGGAAAAATACACTGCAAAAAGTCACACTCTTATCAAGTATTTATACACTTGAAATAAAGCAAAACTAACTCAAAAATAACATTTTAGCAATATATAGAAGCTTGTTTTAAGTAAATAATTAATTAATGTTGATATATTTAAAAAATATTAGTTCCATTGGTGGAATGAAGATGGACCAGTGGGAGAAAAATATCGAGAGCTGGCAAAGAAATAGGGAGAAAACCGGCAGAAGATTTTGGACCACATGGGAAAAAAACAGAAGGATCATTAAGACAAACAAAAAACTAAATGGAGAACCAAGAGGAAATTCATGAGGAGAACCAGGAGGAGAAGGGGAGCGCCACTTCTAAAGAATTAAAAGGAATAGAATAACGTTTGTCTTTTGTTCCTTTAGATGATCGCAGCAGTGAGTACGATGCTGTGGGACCTGAGGCCTCTCTGCAGGCGGTGGAAGACGGTCCAGGTGAGATCAATATTCAGTATTCTGATCAATAACAACACAATGAAATGAAACAACAGATAAACCCCAGTCACACTTTTTTACAAAAATATTTTATTTTAAAGACAAACCAGTGAAATAGATGTAACTGATTGTTTCTTAATTTTTACCTTTTCATCTGATTCTCAGAAATGAGCTACAATAAAAATTAATGAATCATTAAGTTTCAACTTATTTTCTTTATGTGTGTTGAACAATTTGATTTTAATTGTTACAAACATTATAGTATAAGTAAAACATGTCTCTGTTCTTTAACATTATTTGTATTTGTGGTCAAACTACATCTGACAAGAAGATTTACACTAAATTTGGTAAATATTTAGTCAGTTAGAAAGACTTGCAAGGTGTCTGTTGATTTGTATGCCTGTGAGACAAGAGTCAGGGCAGAAAGTGTCTTTCTATGCCGATGATCATCTTTTCTCCGTTTACTTCAGGGAGGCGACTGGACGGCATCTCTGGGCTGGATGAGTTCTTCCTGAAACGTAAGCTGGAGGATGACGATGGTCACCACACAACCATCGCTGAGTACCTGCAGCGCAGCGACACCGCCATCATTTACCCAGAAGCCCCGGAGGAGGTGACGCGCCTGAGCACGCCCGAGGCCGGTGGTCAGGATGAGAGCGAACATGGTGAGTTGATGATCACAGTAAAAGGATCATAACCAATAACTTAAAAATATGACTCATCAAAAAACATGACTCATGATTTGACCTTTCACCTCCCCTTGCAGATCTGCCTTCCAGTGCCACAGATGACTTCGCCCAGCTGCTCACCTGTCCGTACTGCGAGCGCGGCTACAAGCGGCTGACGTCTTTGAAGGAGCACATCAAGTATCGACATGAGAACACAGAGGAGACCTTCACCTGCCTGCTGTGTGCAGAAACCTTCAACCAGAGAGCCCAGCTGGAGCGGCACATGATCACACACAAACCCACGGTGGACCAGGTAAGAATACACACCTGTACAGGATAGATAGATAGATAGATAGATAGATAGATAGATAGATAGATAGATAGATAGATAGATAGATAGATAGAGTTCAAGCCCCGCCCATCCACTGCAGATGCATCCTGTGTGGGCGGAGCCTCCTCCTGCGGCGGCAGCTGTGTTTGGGCGTGCAGCCTTTAGATGCAGCTCATCACTTCGCGCTCTAATCTAATGATGAGGCCGTGTTAAACGCTTCCTGCACACGCCTGCTCTCTGCTCCTTACATCCAGGAGTCTCATTAGAGTCAGTAACTAAGCTGCAAGTCATTCCATTTTCCAATTACACCATGATCGTAATGGGATTACCTTATCCAGGCAGTCGGCTGTCAGGATCCTCCGGTTCCTCAGACCTCCTCGCAGACTGAACCGGGACCAGATGGTCTTTTCCCTGCTGGGCTGGAGAATCCTAATCCTCTCAGTGTTTATCTGAGGACTCCCTGAGTTAAACCGTTAAACTGAGACCAGAGGCTGAACTCAGATCAGTTCAAGTTTCAACACAGAAATGCTCAAGTTGGATCTCTAAAACATCTGAGACATAAATCCTTCGCTTTCATGTCTGTTTGATCACAAACATGAAACACAACAATGAGACATCTTATCAAGACTTCTGACCTTACCATGGAAAGATGGATGGATGGATGGATGGATGGATGGATGGAAGGATGGATGGATGGATGGATGGATGGATGGATGGATGGATGGATGGATGGATGTGGTTTCATCTCCTTGGGTAGCTGAAGGAAAACAATTTCCAGATTAACTTCCATCTCTGATGTCATGAATAGTTTTCTCCTTCATTCCTTCTTACAGAGAGCTTACCAGGGAATCAGTATGGAGGAACTCTAATAATAATGTCATTAATGTGTCCAAATGCTGTGTAACCTGATCATCATGTCTTTTCTCTGGTTAAACTTGTGGTTAAGCAACGTCAGAGCAGCCAGTTGATAGAGGCGCTTTATCGGCTGAATAAAGGAAATGACTGTTCAGGTTTGCGTTTCATGTAAAATGAAAAGACGTGAGCTCCCACTCAGCTGTGGGGGGAGGACACCCCCCATTACGCTTTGTTTTTGTTTATCAGAGTATTTGCATTTGAAATGTTGGGAATGCACCTCAACCAGAAACTGCAGCATGTGAACAGAGTCAGCCCACGCTGTTTCTCAGAATGCCTCTTTGCACTCAGACTTCCAGGAGAATCTGTCTCTATCCTCTCTGCTCCACTCCCACTCCTCCTCCCTCCTTTTCTAATCGGTTTCTCCTCTCTGCAGCCACCGCTGCTCAGTGAGGGAGCTGCAAACCGCAAGTTCAAGTGCAGCGAGTGTGGAAAAGCCTTCAAGTACAAGCATCACCTGAAGGAGCATCTCCGTATTCACAGTGGTGAGTGGAGCAGAGGGGCGGAGGAGCAGATAAACACACACGATTATTACTATGGGCAATGGCACAACACCAGACACACACACTCAGAGAAAGAGCCCAGACAATGTGGTCTGTTGGTAATAAAAACACAATATCCTGTTGTCATTAGGAAGTACAGCAAAAGTATAACTGCCACTGTTTCCTTTATGCAAATAAAGAAAAATAAAAGATGAGGTTAAATTAAAAAAACACAGGAGCAATTTCCTCAACTCTTCATCATTCATGTTATTTTCTAACATTTCAACCTAAAAAAGTGACATATTAATCCAGTTGTAAAGCAAAAGCAAAGTTTTTAATGCTCAGTTTATCAAAAGTCATTCAATAGATGAAATTGTTGGTGGTCTCTATAGAGCACATATATTCTGAACCAAAAACTGGATTGTTGGTGACTGGCAGGTTGAGACAGTTGGGTAGTTCAAAACACTGGGTGCTGTAACCAGAGGTGGGTAGCAATGAATTGAATTTACTTGAGTAGATTCTGTAGATATTTTGACAGAACTGACTGAAACTGAGTACTTTCTCCACAACTGAGCTTAACTAAGTCAGTCTTGGTTGTTATGAGTTGACTATTCATTGTTGGAAACCTCTGGAAAAATCTCAGTCTTTTGAAATAGAAAGTAAAGTAATCCCTGTCTTGCATTGCAGGTGAGAAGCCATACGAATGCTCCAACTGCAAGAAGCGCTTCTCCCACTCAGGATCCTACAGTTCTCACATCAGCAGCAAGAAATGCATCGGCCTGGTTGCCCTTAATGGACGAGTACGCAATGGGAACAACAGCAAACCTGGCTCTTCTCCAAACTCCACAACATCCTCACCTGGAAGCCCCGCCTTGGCTCACCTCCGGCAAAAACTAGAGAATGGGCGCCTCCTTGGCCTGCAAGACCAGCAAGGTCAGGTGGACATCAAAACTGAGCCAATGGACTTTAATGACTACAGGCTGCTAATGGCTTCACAGCATGGGTTTGGGGGACCAGGCGTCTACTTAAATGGTCATAGTGGAAGCCCACTGGCTAACCATGGCTCTTCACAAAGCTCCTTTCAACAACTGGGTGGCATGGGGATTGATCTCTCTCTGCTAGGATACGCTGGACCTCTCGGGAGCAGCCTAAGTGAGGTACAGAAGGTTCTCCAGATTGTGGACAACACTGTTTGCAGGCAGAAGATAGATGGAAACCCAGAGGAGCTGTCCAAACTTAGAGCCTATATGAAGGAGTTGGGTGCCCAGATGGAGGCACAGGCCAGCTTTCAGGTGATTGGCAGCAACAGTCCTACCAAGAGCATCATTGACTACACGCTGGAGAAGGTCAATGAGGCCAAGAACCTTATCAATGACTCCAAGATGCAAGTGGATGTTAAGAAAGAGAAACCAAACCAATCAGTTGATCTCAGCGGTGAAGAAAAGTTCTCTGATGGACAGAACCAATTCCTGACATTTTCTTGCCAATACTGCAAGGAGATCTTCCCTGGACCCATCCCACTTCACCAACATGAGCGCTACATGTGTAAAATGAATGAGGACATCAAACCAGTCCTGCAGCATCTAGAGGGCAGTCCTGTTGGCTGCAGGGGGCTGAGGGCTGATGAACTGTCCCGTACTGAGAGACCCCACAGCCCCACCAACGTTTTCAAGGACCACATGTCAGTGTTAAAGGCTTACTTTGCCATGAATGCTGACCCTAACTCTGAGGAGCTGCTCAAGATTTCCCTTGCTGTTGGCCTTCCTCAAGAACTGGTAAAAGATTGGTTTTCACAATGGAAAATTCAAAACAACCACATGGACAGTTTGAGGAAAAAGTTCCAGACTCCCGAGCGTGGGGGACCAGACCGCAGCTTGAGTCGGTCTCCAGTGTCCCTTCCTGTTATAGATTTACACAATGGCTTTATTAACACTGATCCCACCCATAGACTCACAAAGATCAATCAGTTTACAGCCAACAGGCAGACAAAGGGGGACAAACCAATAGATCCTGCTGATCCCTTGAGGAGCAACACTTCGTCACCTCTAAACCTGTCTTCAACCTCGTCAAAACACTCCCAGAGTAGCTCTTACACTCCAAACAGCCTCACATCTGAGGATGCCCACGGGGATACTCCTCTAGATTTGTCGCTGCCCAAACACATGGCACAAAAGCGACCAAAGCCAAATGGCTTTATCACCGAGCACAACGGCGAGGTGTCAGTACGTGAACAGGGTTCTGGATCTCTAGGGCTGGCAAAGATCAAGAAGGAGTTCTTGGGCTCGGACAGTGGTGGGAGCTCTATCCATCAGCTGGAGAAAAGCACCAGTCCAATTTTTGGGATTAATCCCTTTGCTGGTGGTCCTGTGTACACCTCCTTGCCACCCCATGGAGCTTTTCCTCCACCCACCTTCATAAGTCCTGCTCAGGCCACCATCCCCGGCCTCAGGCCCTACGCCGGTCTTGACCCCATGAGCTTCCTGCCCCACATGGCCTACACCTACGCCACAGGGGCTGCAACGTTTGCAGAAATGCAGCAGAGAAGAAAGTACCAACGGAAAGCAGGTTTCCAGGTAAAACTGGGTTATTATATAGAAACATTTTTTATGATATTCTATCACTATGATCAGTTTTGGACAAATGTGATGAGAATCATTATTGTTGGACATAAGAGCTAAGGCCTCAAAAGATCTTAGATTTAAGAGCACACACTAATATTTGAGGATCTCTTCTGCAGTTAGACAGGCCTTCTAATCTTTACCCACAGCACTGCATCTTCTACTGGTTCAGGACCTTTTTGGGCACTGAAAGTCTCTAATTGATCATGTGAATGAGCAGGGGCATTTCTTGATTAGTTCCAGTACCATGAAGATAATTATGGGTTTTTAAAACCTGTTATGCACTGTGACAAAAAGACCCAGAGACAGACATTCACAAAAAAGTTGTATTTTTAATTTCTTTTTAGATTTTTTTTTCACATAAAAAAGTGATACTTTAATCACTTCAGCACATGATCAGGCAGATTAGACTGATATTTGCGGGCCTTCAATTTACAGTTAAAGTGAAAAAGCCTTTTAGTTGGTAGATAGCTCCATTAGTCATGAACTTTGATATCAGTCCATGTCTTCAGAATTTGTATCAACCACCAAAGTTAGCGAATTGGAAATGGATCCTTCTCAGAAGCTCTTTGAACCACAGTCAGTGTGCCTTACAGTGAAAAAAGAACTGACTTCATTGTTAAAGAAACCATAAAAAGATTCCAACAGATTAGAGCTGCACAATATATCAAATCACAGTCAATTATACCTGTATGTCAGATCTCAGTATGTGCAAGTTGAATGAACTTTCCCTGCCCTTAATGTTCTCATCTGATATGGACCGCTACTTGTTTGATTGAAATGCTGAGGCTCACTGAGTCATGGCAGCATTGTGAGGAAGGAATTGCTAACAGTATCAATACAGTATTTAACAATATCTCATTAGCAGGTCATTGTCCAGATCCAAAGGACTGTTTTCATAATGGAGGAGCATTTTGTTTTTATAGCTTTTGGTGTGTGTCCAGAGACTGAAGGACAATCAGAGTATGTAAAAGATGGTTGAAAGTTGTATTGTGTTGGTTGTGTATGCTTTTAATTTGTTAAATATTGAATCAAATGTTTATCTGAGAGAAGAAATCCTAAATGTTTTGACTGATGTATGATCCAGCGGCCGCCTGCTTTACGTCAGAAAATCTCTGTTGTAAATGCAGACAGAAAACAACCTTGAAGGAGTGTTTGGGCTGAAAGCACCTGTTTAAGAGGAGCTGTTTCTGACCACAGTTTGGTTCTGTGAAAAGTCACCTTGAACATCTCCTGCACACCCTCGTTCATTTCATTCCCCTCCCCCACCTGTTTTTAAAAAGTCTCCTGGATGAAGGGACTTACCCAGGTTGGGCCTTTAAGCCCTGTCCAGACTTGGGATCATGGAGCCAGGAGGGGGGTGGCAGCAGAAGGTGTCTCGGAGCGTGAAGTCGACAGGTGTGGGATTATGACTGCAGCTCTGTCTCTGTCTCAGGGGGAGCTGCTGGACGGGACGGCGGACTATCTGTCAGGCCTGGACGACCTGACAGACAGCGATTCGCTGCTCTCCAGGAAGAAGATTAAGAAGACTGAAAGTGGTATGTACGCGTGTGACTTGTGCGACAAAACATTCCAGAAGACCAGTTCCCTCCTAAGACACAAATATGAGCACACAGGTATATATAACACTTGGACATTTCTTTTTAACCCCCCGTTCTCCTTTTATCTCTAATTTCTTCACACTTTTGTTTCACTCCCTACTCTTTACTTCTGTTTCTTACTTAGCTTCCAACTCGTAGCTCTTCCGACCTGTTTTGTTTCTCTGCAGGCTGCGGCCTTTAACACGTTCTCTTCTTTGCAGCAGCTGGTTGGGGAGGAAAAAACATGTTCTGCAGCATGAGTGTCAGACTGTGGTATAAGGGGGAATTTGGCTTTTGTTCCTGTTTGTGTCTGAGTGAAGATCCAGAGGAATAACTTAATAAAAACAGAGAATCACTTTTTATATTTACCCTGGAAACAATTTGTGATGAAACTTCACTGGTAAAGGTAAACCTACTGTCAGGCCTCGCATTAAACATAACTTTAGGAAACATGACTCATTTTAACAGCAAAGGGGTTTTACGTTTACACTGCAAGACAACGCAAGTTGTGTGTTTGGCACTATTCATAACCAAGATAATTCATAGTGCAAAGTCGTAAAATAAAAGAAATAAGGTAAAGAAAATAACATTAAAAATAAGAATACATTAAAACAGCGAGATACAATTAAGCTTCATTCAAAAGAGAAACACTAAATAATATCCAACCTGCATGTCTTAAATCTGTCTAAGAACAACCAATTTGACTAATTACAAGTATTCACTACTTTTTCTCAGTCCTGTTTTGACAGGAAGCCCTTTAACATAACAATTTGTTTAAGATGACAATAAGATGATTTTTGTAGTAAAATTTATTTGAAAATTTAAATTCAGGTATGTGTCCATAACCAAACCACAGTTTCTTGCATGCTTTGTGGTTGGGCCTTATTGAGAATAACTGAGTCCTGTTAACTAATCTTGTGGTTTTTTTGGCCAAAAATATTAATGCTTTGTTGTATTTATTCATCTGACCCTTTGGTCATAATATTATGGCTGCATTATATAAGTGTAATCATGTGGCAAAACAAAAATATAAAGTTGCATGTAATCAGCAAGAGAAAGATATTTAGTTCTCTATAATCTGGTGGAGCATTTGAATGTTGAATAAAAGTGTTCCAAAAAAGAAGCCATGAGGAACCCCACATATAATCTTTCTTTGTTTAGATTTATATTAACCAAATGACTCAAAATATTCGCAGTCTGCCAAGTAGGACCTGAATCAATTTGTAACAATGTTCCACCTACTTTTCCAGTCTATTAGTCGGTATGTAATGGTCACTTTTGCCCATAGGTGAACTTTCTCTGTACAGCTTATAAATGTTTCTGACTATAACCTGATACCTGATACCGGAGTCCCATTCTTCAGTGACTTTCTTTTAAAGCTGAGAGAGGTTGTCAGACAGGATTCATGAAGGTGATACATTCCCATCCTACCTGTTTTATTCCCTGTCTTTCTCTGCATTGCATCATGCCGTCATCATGTTGGCCAGATGAAGAAATCCTGAGCAGAAAAAGCAGGCAGCCAGTATTTAAACCCACAGACTTCATGTTTTATTCAGTAGTGTTATGTAAACAGTTTCTCAGTTAGATGTTCTGGAGGTTTGAAGTTTCCTGTATGAACTCTGCCTGTTTTTAGTTTTCGCAAATTAATATTTCCTGTTTATTTCCTTTAATATGGAGCTTGAAGCTCAACACAAAGCTGTTTCCAACTAAACTCAAACTGATGGTAATATTGTTCCTGCAGTCCTTTATGTTCCTTTCAGAACAATCTGTTTGACTGTTGATTGGTTGCATTAAAAATATTTATAATAATAATACTTTTTCAAACTTTCTAGAAGAAAGTTTGAAAAGAAAAGATCTAAGTGCACTCTTACTTCTCAGGACTGACAGTTGCATTCAGGTGCTACAAGTCATATCTATTGATTAACTGATCATAATCAAAATCTTTTTCATAAAAGTAAGTAATTTTTGTTAGTTTGATTCTCTGGATGCTACAGGTGTGTGCTATCACCATGCCAGGAATGAAAGGCATCACCTTTGAGAAACAACCATTGCTATCTGTCAATCTTGGAAGGTTTATAATTATATCTTAATGCCATTTCCTAACAGCTCGAAATCTATAATTCTTGAGAAACAAAGATTATTCATCAATGGAAACAAGATAAGACTACTGTCATTCTTCTACAAAGAGGACATTTCACCAAATAAGTTTAGACTTTTCAATGTTTAGAGAAATTGCAAAATATCTCTAAAGAGCTGCATCCCAGACTCGGAGACAGAGCTGAGATCTGTTAGCATGCTAACAGATCTCAATTAATCAATTAGCATGGTAAATTTCAATGTTTTGTCTGCATATAGTCTTGGATTATAGTCTTGGAATATTGATATAGTATATCAATATTTAAAACATCAGCTGGTTATTTTCTTTTTTTTTTTTTCAAAGTTAAGAGCCATTCTGGAAGGTCCAAAGGGCCACGTTTTGCAGATCTCTGGTACAAACCATCATTTCAGAACAAACCTTTTCTCAGAAACCAAACAATGTCTAACAAATTTATTGAAAAACTTAAGACATGTCAACGTTTCTGTTTAGAATCAGTTTTTTCTACTGGAGTCTGTTTCAGAACTGACCAATTGGTTGGTGTCTGTGTTTAAACACCTGCTCTACCTTCATCTCTTTCACTTTATTGCATCATCCTCGATTTGACTCCCCAACGCTGGAGCAGAAAGCTGCCACCCACTGATATTTACTACTGTGTGTGTACGCGTGTGTGTGCGTTACAGTATGCTAGCTCTGGTGGATGTTTCAGGTGTTTCCAGTGTGTTTGTAGGAAGAACCTGCCTGCATGTGCCTACAGAGCTGTGCAAGTGTGTGTGGAGCTGTGCTTTTAGTGCATGTGTGCGTGGGATGCCTGATTGGATGAGGTTCTGACTGCCGGTTGGCAGCAGACGAAGCATCCTGCTCAGTCAGATGGAAGAAATTTCCGCCCATACGGAGTCGTAGTAAATCCAGCAGAGTGTGTGTGTGTGTGTGTGTGTGTGTGTGCCTGTATGCGTGTGTGTGAGACGACTGTGCTCCTCCTCAGGTTAAATCTGGCGCCGTGATGTCGTCGAAGCTACTTGCTGCCTGACGACATTTCTAGGCATCTCACAGTTGTCGAGGCAATAAATTATAGCCGAACTCTAAGTTTGAAGTTCCAACTGTGAAAAGTTTGATAACATTTTTCAAACAGTACTGCATAAAACCAATAGAAAATTATTTTTAGAACAGAAGAGTATGTATGAATGGCCATGGCGTGTCCAAAGTCAGCCCTGTAGGGTCAGCGTTCTGCAAGTTTTAGGTGTTTCCCTGATTACGCCTAAATGAAATGACTGGTTCATTAGCAGGCCTCTGCAGCACGAACCTCCATACTGAGGCGGTTTCTATGTCATTTGAATCAACTCAACTTATTGGAGCAAGAACACCTCTAAACCCTGCAGGACACCGGCCATTGATGGCTGAAGCTAAACACTTGCTTTTTATATTGCTTTTATGTACACTGCTCAAAAAAATAAAGGGAACACTCAAATAACACATCCTAGATCTGAATGAATGAAATATTCTCATTGAATACTTTGTTCTGTACAAAGTTGAATGTGCTGACAACAAAATCACACAAAAATCATCAATGGAAATCAAATTTATTAACCAATGGAGGCCTGGATTTGGAGCCACACACAAAATTAAAGTGAAATGTTTCCTTTATTTTTTTGAGCAGTATATATACAATTTTTTATGAGAACCTAGCCTGCTAGCTAGCTATTTTGCGTCTATCATTGGTAAGTGTAAATATAACGCCAATTGGCTGGACAGTTTGTTTCTCTTCTGATGCCAGCCTGTACAATGCTGCAATCTCTGCAGAAAAGCTTGGCACTTCTTTTGTACATTTGTCATAATTCAGGTCTTAAATTTTATTCACAATGGTCTTATAAAGGCCTTTAGAAGTTGTTGATTTGAGCTGGTGAAGACTGCAGAATCCCTGTGTATAATAATAAAGATTCACTTTTTAACTAAGAAAATTGAGTTTTTGATCACTTTTTAATTTTTTTAAATGAAGCTTTTAAGTTACTTTGACTTTGTGAATTGATTAAGTGTGCTTGTAGACATCAGGATAAGCAAATGTTTTGTCACTGATGGTTTTTGCAGAAAAAGTCATTAAAAGAGCTTCTGCTTTTTTTTATTACTTTAAACTGAAGCTGTTGTCTCCGTCCTTACCATCTCCTCCATCTGTCCTCTGTGTGTCTCCAGGTAAACGTCCACATCAGTGTCAGATCTGTAAGAAGGCCTTCAAACACAAACACCACCTCATCGAGCACTCCCGTCTGCACTCAGGGGAGAAACCCTACCAGTGCGACAAGTGTGGGAAGCGTTTCTCCCATTCCGGTTCGTACTCACAGCACATGAACCATCGCTACTCCTACTGCAAGAGGGAGGCCGAGGAGCGCGAGGCGGCCGAGAGGGAGGCCAAGGTGGGAGGGCTGGCTGGAGGACTGGAGCCCACCGAGTTGCTGATGAGAAGGGCCTATTTGCAAGGCTTGGGGCCTCTCGGATACTCGGATCCAGAGGAACAGCCGGAGGACGGCGGTGGTACCATCTTAAGGGACGGAAGAGAGGGAGGAGGACAGGAGGTGGGAGGAGTGGACAATAAGATGTACGAGGAGGTGACAGATGGACAGGAGGCAAGTTTCAGGAACAGAGAGGAGGAGGGTGACAGCAGGAGCCAGATGGACTCAATGATGGATGAAGGGGGCAAAGACTCAGCACAGCTGATGGACACTTGTTCACGAGAAGGGAAGACAGACGGAACATTGGAACAGGAGGACTGATGGAGGAAAGAGAACCGGAAAGATGAAGATTTGTTTGTGAGATCTAGATTCTGCTTCATGGTGAAGGATAATAGAGTGTCTGATTGGCTGGGAGGATGTTTTAAAGTTTGTGCTATTCATCAAACTACCATATAAGGTCAAAAGTGATGTCATGAGGGTGTGGTTTACCTGAGACACCTGTTACCTGTATGACAACATACAAAATGTTAAGGCTACGACTCAGTTAATTCTGTTTTTAAAAACAAAAAAACATTCTTTGCTCTGGTTTATCACGTTCAGTCAATTTTTTTTTCTAAAATCTAACTTTTATCTTTATTTGATTTTTGCAATTAGATTTGTCCCGACCTGTTGTGAGTTTTGAAACCTTGAAAGAAAAACCATTGTAACCCCTGGTATTTGAATTCTGGAATCCTACATTATATCACTGGATAATAAGGTATTTTCATCCATTATGGAATTAAATGGATAGTCATGTTAAATGCTCACATTTTGAATACAACTGTACTTAATTCTTAAGTATTTTCTCAAAGATTTGTATTCCGCCTAATTCCCATTTCTTTTGGCTCCATTTGGCTTAGTTGACTCATAAAATATGATGGATTATAATCCTTTATCAAATAATAATAATAAAATAACAAACCAATCTGTAGAGCATTCCAAATATAAATATAAATACAACTTTACAAAATAGACTAAGATTTCATTAGCTATCAAAGTGGGTATGATATGTCTCCTTGGTGGGACTACAAAGTAGCCTGTAGTCGGTTTGAAGTGTCAAACAGATCCTTTTGGTACCCAAACATAAGTTTTAGCTCTAAGTGATGACTAAGTTTGGTAATTACGTAAACGCGAAGGGGGAAAGAAAATTACTAAGCTTGCCACTTCGTAGCTTGTTAGCTAGCTAACTGCTATCTTGTTAGCTTGCAACTGTTAGCTGATTAACTGTTCGGCTAGCTGCTTGCTATTTTTTTTGGCTTGTTCCATCGACCACCAAAATCTTTTTTTTCTTTTTTTGCCAAATTAAGCTACTCTCCTCAGAGTTGAACCAGAACTTTACATTTCTGGTTTTGTTGGAGAAAGAAGCTGTAAAATCTGTTGGACTGAACCTGGTAAATTAGAAATGTTTAACATCTAGAGCCGAAGTGCGAGGTGACCTGATGAAAGAAGTGTCCATTTTAGCCTGAATATGAGAGAACTAAGTTTTTGATCAGTAAATGTTAACCCTTTATAAAAGTAAACCAACCCTAACTTTCAGGTGTGCAGGAGGACCAGTGACCTGAATCATGAAGCAGGACCGACTGGTTTAAAATTCATGTTATGCAAAATAAGAAGAAAATAAAAAGAAATAATAATTATTATTCTAATAAACTAAGTGAAGCGCTTGTTAATGTACAGTATTATAAAGGCCTGAAAGCTGTGTGGTGCTCTGATGTTCCTAACCTCTGTGTCTTGTTGTGTTCGATAAAACCACTTCAGGAAATTGCACTTGGCTCCCTGAATCACTACAAAATAATGAAAAAATATTATTAAAAAATTAAATTGGGAAGCCTGGAACACTCTGTCACGTTCTGTCAGTGTTAATGTTGTTATTCTGTCTCCTTTTAATGTGACTTTTTTTTATATATATATTTTTATCCAACTTTATTATTTTTGCCAACTAACCACATAACTCCAGGCCTCCTGAGTTGTTTTTTTTCTGTGAAGGAATAATTAAACCTGTGTGATTTTTCAGTCTTAAATCGGAGAGGCAGGGGTAGGAAAATAAAGGGCTCGGCTGGAAAAAGAGGACGGAGCCTTTTGCTCCAGAGAAAGCCTTATATGCAAACCTTTCACCTGTCTGTTTCTAAAAAGTGCCATCCCTGTGCAGTGACACACCTGTCCTCTCATCCTGTCAGTATTACCGTAGATAGATGCCATTCTGTAGTTTACAACTGTTGGTGCAATTTCTATTGTTTTTTTTTTTTTTCATGACAGTACTTTTGACAGTATTACTTTTTGAATTTACCAACAAAAATTTCAATTTTTATTTGATAATTTTCCAGTGTATTTATGTGTGTCCTTTTATATTGCTGTCTTTATTTATTTCCTACTGTAGTGTACAGTATTAGGGTTCCTCACAGAAATATATTTTAGTAAAATGGTTCTGTCATCAAATATTGGGACATAAATGTTGATCAGGCCGTATCTTTGTTTTCTTCATGTTTTATTATTTGAAACTACTGAAAAAAAAAATCTAAATTTGGGGAACTTTTGATACAACAATTATTGTGCAAGCACTGTATTAATAAAAATCCACTTTATTCATGCCTCTGAAGAGAGGATGAAGAACTGATTATGAAGGAAGTCCTGAAATGTCTGAAGTATTATGGTTTTAATTTTTAATTTTTCATGTTGGAATAAATGTAGCCAAAATAAATTTTAATAAAGCTGTGTTATTCTTCTTGTAGCACATCTGTTTTATTCATCATCACCCTCATGAAAATGGTGATGATGATTTTAGGCTCCACATATTAGCTTTACAGTGTTTGGTCCAACTTTTGCTGCCAGAACAGCCCTGATGGCCTGGACTCCTCTGGATCGTTGAAGGTGATTTTAGTATTTAACACCAAAACGTTTATTAAATCTTATAAATTGTGTGATGGGTTTTCTTGGATTCCACTTGTTTGCCCAACAGATTCTTTATTAAGATCCGGGGAAATACGAAACCAAATCTACTCCTCAAACAGAAGCTGTGCTTGTTAAATTCTTCCAAAAGCATTTTTTGTTGTGTTCCATGAAGCGCTATTCTGCTGAAAGGTCAGAGAATAACATTTCTATATATATAAAAAATATATAAAACAGCAATCAAAAATAAAAAGGAGTCAACTTTTTTTAAGTTTTTAATATACAATGATTTACACATGCCTTACCTACCAAATCTGACTGCTTTATTTATCTAAAATAATTGAATTGAGTACTGCATGCATCATTTATTACTGAAAAGCTAAAAAAATAAAAACTTATGTTTTTATTTTTGAACAAGTTTTGGTTTTGTTTATTTTCAACTTGATTGTTATGCCGCATGTAAACAAAATTTGGACACCACTGCAGCACATAATTTATATTTTATTTTGTTGTCATCACTTTATCAAATACACAATTCAGTTGATATAAAAACCAAATAAAGTTATTAAAGGAGCTAAAATTTCAAGAATAAGCCTCCTTACTTATTACGATGTCATCGGCGCAGATTTCTGTGGCGAAAACAACATAATACAAAATATAGCAAGATATTAAAAGCAAAGAACTGTAAATTCCTAAAGTAAATAAGTAAACTGATGGTAGTAAAAGCAGTTTCGGTTTAAAAATGTGTATAATTTACTACTTTAGGAAAATATGTAAAGTTTAAATGAAATATAGTTTCTCACAAATTATTATTATTTTTTATGTTTTTAAATCAAATCCAAATTAGGAAACAACTGAAGGGGAAAAAAACTTTCTGCCAGTCTTTCTCTCCTGTTATCCATTTGTATCGACGTGATGACGTCAGAACTTGCGTGCAGCGTGAGCCGGGCGTCAGATGCAGCAGTCAGAGGTGAGTGTTCAGATGGAATCAAACATGTGTTTGTATGTATCCCCTTCCTTCTTTGTTGGAGTTTGGGACTCAGCCGGTCTGAGGTCATTTGTGCCCGGCATGCTGGTCCCGACCGGGAACCAGAGTTCGGTTCGGCTAACGGAGCTAATGCAACTCTTCCAGGAAGTAGACGGTTCCTGCAGAGCTGTCAGGTTCATTTTTGAGGACATAGCTGTAAATTTTGCTAAAACATTCTGACTTTGAGCAGATTTTGAGGCTTAAAGAGTTCAGCTTACTCATACTTTTACTTAAAAAATCTGACGATAAAACTGAAATATTTTACCATGAGGCAGAACAGTGAGCTGAGACTCCAGCCTGTTTGGATGCAAAGTGATGGAGAGGTTCTGGGAATGTTGTCCACATTCCTGCTGCCTGGATAAAACGACATAAAGTTTTGATACATCTACAGATCTTTGCAAAACTATTGGCACCCCATTTGACTTTTTATCATTTTATCATGCTGCAGTCCCAAACGTGTGTTTTTTTTATTTGGTGTGATAGGCCTAAAGCAAAGTTATGAATTTAATGTCAAAAGAAAATTATGCATCTTTTTCCAAAATTTTGTAATTAAAATAAAATGTTCATTGTTATGCTACAGGGAAGTCAGTGTTAGGGTATGCATCCTTTTGGTCTGAAAGGTTTACCCAATGTTCTTTGATAAATATTTCTAGCTGAATATCTTCTCTCTGTACAGATAATTTTTAAGTGTTGCCACAGTTTCTCAATTGAGTCCATGTCCAAATTTAGCAAATTAAAATTGAGAGAAATTAATCAGTTACAGAGGTTTTTTACTAAACACAATTTATACAAACAATATCGTAGAAATCAAATATGAATAGCAAACAATAAAACATGTAATAGTACTTTTTATAATTATTAATGCTTTAAACTGCAAGGAATTATTATAAAACTGTTAACTAATAACTAAAATTAGAACAAAAACCAATTTAAGTAATCTGTTTCCAGTCTGAGCAATCTGTGAATCTCTAGTTTAATAAAACCTTAACCGAGTCTAGTTTTATCCACAGAGCAGTTTCTGCTATTTCATGTCTGTATTCACAATATCATTGTATGAGTCTGCAGATAAAACAGGATGAAATTCAACAAGGGCAGTGCTAGCTTTACACATTTCTGATGAGTCAAAGAAAAACAGAAAGAAAGTGTAAAGGATTCTGAGAAGCAAATTTTAAGAAAAATGTTTGACAAAGCCAGATTAGTTAGTAAAGATTTTGGTTTAAAGATGACCTGATTGAGAATAAGGAGGAGATGTTTTAGAGGGTAATAATCTGAGTGAAGCAAACTGGTCTGAAATCAAATGAGAGGACATTAACAGGCCTGATGGACATGAAGATATATGGACGTAATCTGAATTCATAAGTTCAGATGAGTTGGTCTGAACAATGAAGCCATGTGATAGTTATTGATCCTGAATATTTCCCTCTGCCTGGCATGACTCAGGGTTTAGAGTGAAACCAGTCGACTCAGATCGAAGCAGATTTCTCCTGGTTCTGTTTCAGTCGCTGATTTGGTACGAAATATTGCAGCTCGTTCATAATGTCTCAGCTCCAAGTGGAGTGAGCACCATTACCACTGATATGAAAGACGGGTTTAATTGATAGTTTATCAGTTTAAAGTTTACCTGATGCCTCAGATGGTCGTGTTAAGCAGCAGACTGTATTACTGAGTCTAAGGTTGTAGTGATTCATTGAGTACTAAAAATTCTCAACATGAAATGTAGTTTTTTATTTGTTGATACATTGTATGCAGCCACATAAATGTTATTTTTTAAGTAACCAGTGCACTACAGGAAGTTGTGGGGACAGTAGTGTCTCCATTGCAGACTGTGCAAAGCAAAGCTCTTGTTTTTACATCACAAAAGCCTCTAAAGTGCATTACCACGCAGCCATGCGGCGACTCTGGACGGCTGAAACAAAACCACATTGGGATCTCTTCAGCGTAGTTATATGCTGTTAGTTCTTGCTATTAGCTTACATAAAACATGTTGTGGTAAAGTACATGGAAGCAGAATAGATCAGTTGAATTCTGTCGCTGATAATTTCTTCAGTAGTGATGCACATGGTCAGAACCTTTTTCTGGAGTTACTGTTTCAATTCAGCTCTTGAGTAGAGAGCTACAGTGGGGGGAAAAGTTTACACACCTTTGCTAAAGTACCTTGTTTTTGAGATGTCAAAAAAATGAGAGTAAAATAAAATAGAGCAGCAAGCCTTGGACGGCCGTGTGGCAAGCCAGCGGTAAGTCTTAAAAGTTTTGGCAAAAATCCGACCTTTCAGGCAGGAGTTATTGTTGCTTCGTTTTTGAGTTATGTCGCTTCGACGGATTGGTGAATGTGTTGAGTCAGTGTGTAATGACTCACAGAAAGTTTGGTACAGCTCTGACCTAACGTGTGGAAGTCAATACACTTTGATGTTTTATGCCGAGGAGTTAGATTTTGAGCCTTGGCTATGCCCACATACTTTTTTGCAGCACAAAGCTTTTGATAACTTTTGATCTCTAATGCCTCAAGAAAGTGCAGAGTCATTTTGAAGTCCAAGTCAAAAGCTGTAGGAGAAGTTTGCATAGATACAACATCTGTAAAAGAGAGAAAATGACAGCTTTCATCCAAAATGGCCGACTTCCTGTGAGGTTTAGACCATGGCTGGAAGAGACATTTTTTTGTAAGTCCTGAGAAGTTACGTATGTGCAACAAGAGCATCTTGATATCTGACTTTTGGCACGATTTCAAGTGGATTAGGTCAAAATTCAGAGATGGATCTTTCTAAGTGGAAAAAAGTAACTTCCTATTCTGGGGGGGAGTGGGGGGACTTCGACGATGTCAACAGATGACTACAAAGTATCATTGGGCAACCATCATGGATCCATCATACAGAGTTTAGTGTAATTCTTTCTATGTGAAAATTATAGTGTTTTGAATTTTTCGGAGAGTAAGCCACGCCTCCTAAACATGCTCAAACATTTAATCCCCCATCTTTTAACTGCATACTGACCAATTTGAAGCCAGAAGGTTAAAATTTCTTGGAGGAGTTTGTTAAAGTTCAAGGTTTGTAAATGTCTAATATGGTCAAAAACACCTTAGTGAAAGACTTGAGTCTTATTGTCGTGTCATCAGGAGTCATAGCATGCCAGTTTTTAGGCTCAGGTTGTTCCCTGTAGTTTCATAATAATGATCATATACATAAATGACTGGATTGTTTCAGAAAAATATGTACTCACTACACCTTACTTTACTTATGTTGCAATACTTGGCATACATTTTAATTTATTTCCTATTTAGACATAAGAGCAAAGGTTTTAAATGAAGATCCATAACATGATTTCCTAGTATTATTAAAAAATGATTCACACTCTCCTGAAAGAATTGAGGCTTGACTTGGACTTTAAAAAATTACTTAAAAAAACTATACATCTCTGGGGTATATGTTTTTTTTTTCAACAATAGTTTTTCCTTCCACTCAACTTTCAATTAACATGCTCAGTACAGCACTTTGTGAGCTGGTAGCTTATTTATCTTTCACCTTCCTTACCTTGTTGAGGGTTTTATGTCTCTTAGGTAACTCTAAAGTCAGCAGTGGCTAAGATGAAAAGGAGCATTACATAAATATAACATTACTTAATTAAATAAAAAAAATATTAATGGCTAATTTTGGATTCTTCATGAAAGTTAACATAAACACTTGAAATGTATAAATCTGTGTTCAAAGAATTTATATTTAATAACTTTCAGATTAAATGAAATTACTGAAGTAAATGCCATTTTAATGATATTGGAATTCACTGTGATGCATTTATATCGGCATGATTGACCTCCAGCTGTTCTTTTTTTGTTGTTTTGATGAAATGCAGAGGAGGCACCATGACCTGAAATCTGTGGGATGCTGATGTGAAAAATGTGGGCCTCATGCTCTTAATAATCATTCAGAAAACATGATGGTATTTAAATCTCCCACATTCTGGATTAGACTGATCAAACTTGACTTATTTAGTTCATTAATTGTTTGGTTATTATTGATCTTCGTAAAGCTGAAAGTTCCTTGTTAAATTCATGTCAAACTGCAGAAGGCAGCTGAAATATTACCCTTGACATTTAATGCTGAGCCAACACTGACTTGTTGATCTTTCCTGAAACCAGTACAACAATGTGATGTGTACAAAGAAATTGATTTCAGTCAGATATCCGCCTTCAAGAGAGCCGTGAAGTGTCAGAGAGTCAAATGAAAGAAGCTCATAGTCAGAGCGAGAACGACTCGAAAGCTGAGGCAGATCAGGAGCCGCTACCTTCAAATAACACGGGGACTGGCTGCTGATTCATTCAGCAACATTTCATCATCTCACACTGTTAATACACACAAACACAACGGGACGGCTGAGCACAGCCTGCAAAGAAACGCTGCGAGGAGGATGGGGAAGGTGGTGAATGTCGGGGGATTCTCCAGTGAAGCTGCAGTTTGTGCAGTGCAATTTAGTTTTATTTTTACAGTTCCCATTCATAATGAAGACTCATGAAGGTTGATGTCTAATTTTATTCCAGTTCATTTCAGTTTTTTCTAATGCAGCTTGTTGGACGGACCGAAGAGTTTTTGTAGAATGTTTTAGACTTTCTGACAATTAAGAAAGTCTGAAACATTCACGAAATGTTACCTATACATTCACAGAAATCTTTTTTCAACAGTAATTGATTTGATTCAAGAAGTTTAAATATTAAAGGCCTAAACACTGAACCCTGTGGTGCTCCATAACTAACTGAAGAGTTACCAAACTGAAATGTGTCAGACAAATATGATCCAAACTTACCTTGTGCTGTTTCCTTTATTCATACAGTCAACTTTATGAAATGAAGCACTGCTGGATATCCATGCATCCTTAAAAAGTCTTTAATTCATTTATCTAAAATTAAGGCCTTAAATGTAGTGAATCCATTTTAAAAAGTAAGTTGGCATTTGATATGTTAATCACAGCTATTAAGTTGTGTTTTTGCATAACTATTTAATCTCATGTATTCAATGTATTTTTTTTTGTCTTGAGGGATGTTTCCATCCTGCCAAGTCACAAGCTTCATTGCATACTGTTATTCACTGCTAACATAATTTTGCTTGCTAGCTCCCTTGCTAGCTTTTTTGCATCTGTCATGGCTAAGTGTAAATTTACTTGGCTGGACAAAGTTTGTACTTTATATCTGTGGAGACAAGATGGAGACAAACATTCATATTTTGCACTAAGCAGTTTAGCATTCCTTATTTGCAAGCTTTAAAGATCAGACCCTCGGTCATTAACGTCAATTTCTCTGTGGTTTACCACAAATAACTTCCCAAACCTGATCTATGACTCCTTTGAATAATATTTTTTTTTTTTTTGCCTTAATGTTGACTGATGAAGCAAAATGTACCTGAAACATTTGGTGAGACATCACTACCTCCCCAAATTGCTTGTCCGAGGTCCGCTCTACCTGAGTCACACTTTTGCGTGTTCGGAACATCATGTCACTTCTACGATTGTCAAATTATTTTAGCTAAAGATTTGACGTAAACCCAAGGACTTCCTTGCATAATTCAGATTTTCTTAGCATCTGTCTGAATGCTGTTTATTTTCTCAGAACCATCTTGAGCTTCAGCTGCGTCGGTTGGAAAGGGTCACAGACTTTTGTTCATACCAATCCTGTCCACCCAGGAAGGCCACTCCACAGCTGTGAGGCTCTCAGGTGGTCGATTGGTTTTCCTGTCTTTGGGTTTCAGAACCAAATTTCAAGCATTTCTTAAAACTATGTTAATTCATGATTTTAAAATAAAAGCAAAGCAATGAAATTTCAACCAAGTTGATCAAGGTGTTGATAATCCGATTGGACACAATTTGTTGGTTCTAGCCTGCTGTAGTTAGTCTAGACCAGACAATTGGTTGGATCACATTGTCTTTTCTTCAGATTCTGGTGTTGTGACCTGAACCAGTAAACTTTATTTGACTGACTACCTCTCTGAGTGGTGTTGGTGGAGTCTGGTGAAGCTGTTGCACGTTGTGCCCATCAGAGAGGTGAAGATCAGTCTCAGACATAACAGAGTCATCTTGGTCCTAAATCTGCTGAATATTAGCTGGAGTGACCTACATGTTGTTTTTGATGGTGTTGAGTCTGAGACGGCATGAAGTCATCAGGACGTCACCGTGGATGAAGCAGCAGACTCGCCCACAGATTCACGACAAACACGGCGAGAAGCGTTTCCAGAGATTCCACCGTTTGGTTTCCAGGCGACGCGGCGCGGCGCTGACTCAGCCCGGGCGCTGCAGCTGCTGGGGGGATTCCCTGCCGGGGGAAACGCCCACATTAACCCTTTGTTTCATGTGTGTCTGCAGCCTTCCATGTTCGAGGCGGTGGGAGGAAAGGTGTCTAAACTGGAATCCCCCACCGTGGTTCTGTTTGATTTAAGGTGGAATGATTGATTTCACATTTACTAACACACTTCCTGTCTGGTTGATCAATAAGCAGTTCAGAGCGGTTTGACTTTCCATTGTCCTCGTTGTCCACATCTGCCTGCCTGTCTGTCCGACCCCCCCGAGTCTCATCAGAGTTTATTTAGATTTAATTTTTTAACTGGTTCAATTCACAAATTATTACCACAAAATCTAAATACTTAACGTTTTTCTGTTCTTCTTTTTTACTTTTTTTTTTTTTTTTACTTTCTTTCTTTCTTTGCTTTAAGGTTTTTTTTCAGATGCATGTGGAAATCTTTTGGAAAATATTTGTATTGGTGTATATATTGAGAAAAACATGTACATTCTATACTTTTATATTTATCAGTTTTTGTCCTTTTCCTCTGATTTTATTACTTTTTCTTGTACTACTTAATTTCTCGTATTATAACTTTATTCTCTTATCATTACAACTTTATTTTTGTGATTGTTTTTGTTCGCCTTGCCCCTAGTACTAATAAAAATGTAATGTTTCATTGTTTACCTGTTTTTACACACAAGAAAATGAATTAGTGGAAAATACATTTATTGTCAGAACCAAAAACTGTTTTGTACTTAGTAAAACAATCAGTGATATGTTGATAATCACACTATATATTTTCATTATTGACTGAAGAAACATGACAATCAAATCTACTTTAAGGGAATTCCATGATTGTAAAATTTTAATGTAAAATTCCAAAGCCTTCTCAAAATTATTATTTTTAAATATAATTTTTTTTCTAGGTTTTTCCACCAATTAAGTTTCCCGTGTTTGTGTATTTCATTTTTTGCCATGTTAAATCGTCGGCAGACCAGACTCCAGCCTGTGGCTCACATCCTGACGTCTGTCTGAGGAGTTAATAAGAGACAAAACATTGAATTATTTCAGTCAGATATTTAGTTTTAATAGGTCTCTGCTGCTGTCGGCTCTGTAGGAGTCTGAACCTTCTTTATCTGGGGAGTAAAACTGTTCACTGGGAGGCCAGAGCAGAAAAACGAGTTGTCAGTTTTTCTTCTGAAGGCCAAAAGGTCGCCCATCCGTAGTTAATCAGCCCTCCCGACACGTTTTCATATTTCACATTATTTGGACGCATTCAGGAAACAGATTGGTCCATTTTTAGCACAAAGGCTGACATTGTGCTTCTGTTTCCAATCAGATTTGTCTTTCTGACACATCTGCATGGCAGAAGGCTCGTTGGTATCTGTCTCCAGCAGAAGAAACAGCTCATTTCCTTCTCCTGATATGAGTGGCAGCGAGCAGATATGGACTGATGGAGCCGCGTGTGGGCGAGTGCTGAGTGCTGCTGCAGCCACATTAGCTCCCATTGTGGGCAGGGTAATGGAGGAACGGACTGGAAATGGTTGGGAGGGAATTCAGAGGAAGAACAGGGGAGCTCAGGGGACTGTAAGCTGTCCACTTCCTGCCGCCGGCTGCGTAAACCTCCCCACAGTATAATGGATCCTATCAGGACACATTGTGCTGCAAATAGATGGATGTTACTGGGTTTTACTGTGGTTTGTTACTGCAGAGTTAACTGGCTGTACAACAATAGGCTTTCATTTACGGCCTGAAAGAAGGAGGATTCACTCTGCCTCCATCAGGCCGGTTTTTCAGCTGCATGTTAACTTTAGCACAGTGTCTGCTGCGACCTCTGACCCTCGCCGTGTTAGCTGCTCTGTGTTTCTGCAGCTGACGGGGATTCCTGTCAGACTGGAAGAGCCGTGTTGTGGAAATCTCGCCGAATTCTTGCAGTCAGACTGTGGAAACACCGTAGGCTGGTGTTCCTGCTGTTTTCATGAGACTGGCCTTCAACTTTCAGATCAGTTCTTAATAATGACGCAGCGTTCGGTGACTCATGGTGGAGTTTTCAGCTGAAAACAGACTTTTTATAGGTGAAAAATCACGAACAGGTCACGATCTGAAACATTTAAATGATCTGAGATAAATGACAAACTTAATCTCAAGACATTTTATAAGACAAAAAGATAATTTTCTGAGCTAAAATTTTGTATAAAGATACAGTTGTGTTCAATAAATGTGCACTAATTATGATGAATTTCCTCTTACAGCTAATGAAAACACAACGTTTAGGATTAATATATTACAACAGACTGATAAAAAATACTCATAAACTAGAAATGTAGGCTCAGGTAGCCTCAGCTTGAACATTTTCTCGTTCTGTCACATTATAACCACAAACTTTAATGTATTTTGTGTGATTGATGAAGACAATATATCTGAAAAGTGTGGTGTGCATTTGTGTTTAGCCTCCCCTGTAGAATCACCTTTCACCATAGTTAGAGCTTTATGTCTCGTTCATCTGAAGTCTGGATTTATTTCCTCTTTGCAAAACAGCTCAGACTCAGATTGGATAGAAATCATCTGTAAACATCAGTTTTCAAGTCATGGCACAGATTCCCAATGTAAATTTAGATCTGGGCTTTGACTAGGCCAGATTAATGCAATCTTTACAATCCGAAGAGCCAATTTTTCCCTCAGCCCAGCTATAAAAACTTAAAGCCATAAATCTTACATGTCTACTATAGGAAATGTCTTGTCTTTTAAAAAGAACATTAATAAATTATGAAAAACTACAACTTTTGCCAAAAGAGGATGGATACATTTACTTTTATGGGGTGTTATTTGTTTAAAATGTCGTAAAAAAAAGAATACTGCAAGAAAAACAAAGAAAAATAAATAATCACACTCAAGTAATAAGCATACCTACTGGATGCTTATTAGGCATCCAGTAGGTATTTGGTGTCATTTAATTTTATTTCCAGGTTTCAAAGTGAAGAGAGCAAAAATATAAATGCATAACGCATTTAGATTTTAATTTGTAAAATATATAATTTGTCCCCAATTCATAGCTTTTATTGTGTTGTAATCCCAACAAAAAAATCACAGAAGTTTGTCACTGGAAAATGACAAAAACTTTCAAAACTCTATACCTTTGGAAGAGAAATGTACCTAAGACTGCTTCTTCACCTCACCTCACAGATTTCATGATAGATAGATAGATAGATAGATAGATAGATAGATAGATAGATAGATCTGTATATATATTAGCTTACATATTAATGAATATGCCTGCTGACTTGTGACCTCTCTCCGTCAGGTCGGCGGCTCCCCCAGCGTCCTGCTGGTCGAAGCGTTTTATGGCGGCTCTCACAAACAGCTGATCGACCTTCTGAAGGAGAACATCGATGGATGCTCCGTCTTCACGCTGCCGGCCAAGAAATGGCACTGGAGAGCGAGAACGGCAGCTCTGTACTTCAGCCAGACCATTCCTGTCTGTTCATCATACAGGTGAGACATGTGACACATCTGACATCATGCAGGTAACTCCTCAGGTAGACTCCAGAATCCAAATAAAAACTAAAAGATGTTTGAGGCTTTATTTTTGTCCCTTTCTTGCTGTAAGACTGTTCAAAGATGTCCTATGGCATGGAGTGGTCATCTAGTTTTTGCATTTTAAACTCTATCATTTCCTGTCAGTTCGGACTGATTCAACCCTTTTGAAAGTGTGTAGAACATGGTTTTCCTTCCTTTGTCATTGGAAAAGAAGAAGCAGCTAAACAATCTGTCCTTGGATAAAACAGGGGGGCAAGCCAGAGGTATCTTTGTAAAATCAAATACCATTTCTTTGGTTTTTGATGCATCATTTGCCAGAAATGAGAACTTATATGACGGAGTCATGATCAGAGTTCTGGTCATCAATCAGATACAATCTGATAGCAATCACAGAGTTATCAGCAAACGTTACGTCTGCCCTCGTTTCGACCCTGGCACTCACTTAAAACGAATAAAAGGGGTGCAAGGTCACAGCCCTGAGGTGCACCAATGGAGGACAAAAGTACATCAGATAAAAACTACAACCTCTAGGGTCTGTTTGTGCAAAAATCACCTCTCTCATTCTTACTAGCTGGCAGTATGTGGTTGAAGTCAGTGTGTTTATGGGTGAGGGTCTGTAGTAGTTTTTAGGTCAGACTCTGTTGAGCTCGGTTGAAAGACCTGAGGCTGAGGAGCAGCAGGATGAAGAGTTTTCTGCTGCTTTCAGACAGTGTGAAGCTGCTGATCTGATGGAGGATAACAGGATCAGTTTCATGTGCGAGGCTTCGGCCCCTGCTGCTGCTGCTGACTCATTCACAGACTGGTTTCACAGCAACATGAGCGGCAACCATCACTGCTCTGAACTTTAAGACAACCAGACGCAGGTGGGAGATCTCCGAGTGCTTTCATCAGGAACTTCACTTCTTTGGTTCCATCTAAGTTCATCTCCTAATAGACAGAGAGTCACAGGATGTTTGTACAGTAAAAGTATATATATTTGTTGTGATTAACTATTGAAACGCCACTCACCTGAAAAAAATTCAGCATCCTACCAAATATTGCATCCAAGCAATCCTTGCCATTGTGTTCTTATCCACATTTATGTAGCAATGATTGTGTTTCAACATGTTGTGGAGGTCCAGTAAAATCCACCGGATTAGGAGAACCTCTGTACAACTGTGGATCTCATTGTTGATACATAAATCTGAAATCAAACTAATTGATTTAAGTCTTTTTGGATCGGCTGAGTCCAAATGTTGTTTCTGTTGTACTAAAACAACTTGTGGCTTTTGTCAGCCCGGTTTCTGAGAACAGATAGCAGTAGTTGGGTCCAGACCGGAGGCACTGAACCACATTAATGTCCTGCAGCCAGAGATTAGAGAACCTATAAGGATGAGTGTGACCTGCAGACCCAGAACTGATCGAGACAGGGGTCCACTTTGGTTAAACCCTGGTGTCGATGATCCACATTCAAACAATGGTGATGGAAACCAACATGTTTTTGTGCTTTAATGTTTGTTTGAATTGATGAGATCTTACAGAAAGTTGATTATATTTATTTTTTAGAACCAGAATCCAATATTCCTAAAGTTTCTGAGACGTTTTCATCTCTGTTCATAACACACACAAACTATCTGAAGGTGTTACAGTTTCAACTTTAGTTGCCCTGCAGTACAGTAGATCCTGGGTATTTGTGGGGGTTAGATCCGCAAACGCATATAAATAGCTAAAATATCCCCTCTAAAAACACAGAATCACAATAACCACTTCTATTATAAGACCTAAAACACCAAATATGTATTAATATCTACAGTGGAAACCGTCTTTTCACGACAGCAGGAGCTAATGCCTACAGTCTTCCTTATCTTTGAGTTCAGCCAATCACCACCAAGGAAAATAAATGGTTCTTTTGCAGCATGTTCAGGTTTCACTATCGTGTTTCATAACTGCTTAAAAATAAGAACAACGGCATGGAGTGAAAGGAGAAAATGACAACAGCTAGAGAAGAAACTGGATAAAACAGGAGAGGTCACATCACCAGTTTAACAGTATTTCAGATAATTAAAACAAAGAAAATAATTAGTAGTTATCAATATCAACTGATATGAAATGCTTATACCATGGTACATTTTTCAGTCATTTTTTGTCCATCCTTAGTGACCCCAGCACTCATTAGTGTATAAAATGAATGGTGGTGAAAAGACACAACCCTGAGGAGCTCCAGAGAACGAGTCAAACATCTTCCTGCCTGTCGGCTCCAAACCTGTGAAATGTTTTCAAGAAGACGGTTTCCTCATCTTTATAGACCAATGGGATGTTTTTGTTTTTCTACTGTTATATACATTTACTTAAATGAAAGGTTTGATTTTATTTTTTTTATTTTTTGTTTTTTTTTGTTTTGTTTTTCTCCACAGGGTTCTGTTTAGCAGCTCCGTTCTGAACCTGTGTGAGCTGGTGGCTCTCCGACCCGATCTGGCCCGGCTGAAAAAGGTCCTGTACTTCCATGAGAACCAGCTGGCCTACCCGGTCCGTAAAGACCAGGAGCGAGACTTCCAGTACGGATACAACCAGGTGCTCTCATGGTAACACATCCAACCCGACTGATCATTGATCACAATAAACTGAGCTCAGTTTGACATGCAAAGGCCCTCTGATTGGCTAGTGATGAGGAGCAATCCGATTGGTTGATTGTGTCTAATTAAAGTGCTTCAGGTTATTGATCAGCTGTCTGACTGTAAAACTGATTGTTGTTGATCAGCTGGCAGCTCATCAATAAGCCGCAGTTGCTCCGTCTTCTCTAACCACATTACAGCAGGGATCATTAGCAGACGTCTGATGGGACACTTAGAGTCCAATCAGTGTCCCAACCCGTCCTCAGGTTCTCTGGTTCTGTCCCCTCTGCTGTTCTGACCGGGTTTGTCTCTGGGTTCTGCAGCCTGGTGTCGGATGCGGTGGCCTTTAACTCCCGCTTCAACATGGAGTCCTTCCTGTCCTCCATCGGCTCGTTCATGAAGAAGATCCCAGACCACAGACCCAAAGACCTGGACCAGCTGATCCGTCCAAAGTGTGTGGTTCTGAACTACCCGGTCCAGTTCCCTGACGTCAGCAGGTGGGTTTAAGGCGCTTCACCGATGTAAGCTCACAATGGCAAACATTTATGGAGTTCTTTCTTGCATCAGTCTAACTCCTCACAATCCCTTTTTCATATTTTACTTATTTTCTATTTATTTCAGCATATATTTATTTTATTTATTATTATTGTTAGTATTTTTTGTGCTTTGCATGTTAGTTCCTGAAAATATGCAGCTTGAAGTTGATGGTGTATACAATATGTTTATGCTGAGCCTAATTGCATCCTGGTTTATGTAAACACCTGAATGATAAAAATATCAACCAGAAAAGTGGTTCTGATTTTGGTCAGTAAATGTAAAATAAACTCCTCACATCTAAGATTACGAGTTTTCAAAGATCTGCTTATAATGTTTTCAAGAGATGGATGCAGAATTGGATCAGATAAAAATATCAAACACTTTGGCAACATTTAGTTGTTCAAAGGAGGAATCTGTTTGGTTCTTGTATTCAGACATTTTTCTACCCTGTGTTTAGATATCAACCTTGTAGATTTATGTTTTTTTTTTCTCGTCTTTTCTAAAAAAGAAATTGCAAATTCCAGAAAATATTTTGAAAAAGTGACTTTTATTTCAAAACTTCTGTGAGTTTTATGTGGAGAATATGAGAATATAGTCATTTCATTATAGATTTGACCTGAATTTAAAGAAGCTGTGTAACTCGCTTGTTAAACAAGATGGCCACCATGGGCATGCTGACATCACCCTGAACTTTGGAAACCCAAGGAGTGTATTAGCAAAAGAAATCCGGATTTTTCAAAACTTAAATCTTAACAAACCAAAAATTTCATAAAGTGTTAAAACTGATTTGTTGCCCAGCTCTGGTCTGTTGAGTTTTAAGAGAAAAGTTTCCTGTGTCATGTGACCTCTCATTTCCGGAGCTTTGTTCAGGTTCAGCCTCAAGCCATGAAATGTGGGCGGAGCCAACAGTGTGAGAGCCTTAGCTGTGTGTCTGTGGTTGCCGTAACGACAACCTCCATCCATCAGTCGGCCTCTCGTTGTAACTGAATAGTAATCGAGTCCTGCTGAGAGAGACAGACGTTCCATCCATCATGGCTGCTGCTGAACCCCCGACTCCTCTGAGATCAATGAGGATGTCATGAGGATGGGACTGGTTCTGGTTCTGGTTTCAGTCTTCTGCATGTTCAAAGTGGAACGTGAAGTCAGAGAGGAATAAATGTGCAAAAGAGTTCAGATCCATGGAACAACACATGAAACAATTGTGGAAACAGCAATTGCGTTAAACTTTTTTTCTTTTCGACAAGAAATGTCAAGTTTGTTTGTACACAAAATTTCAGCAACAAGGGAGTTCAAAGTGCTTTACACCATAAAAACATAATGAAACAAGAAATAAACATTACATTTTATCAAATGTCATCATCAAGCAAATACACATCAAATATGTTGCTCAGTTTTCCATTTATTGTGGTTCAAAAGCAACTCTAAACAGGTGGGATTTTGGTTTAAAGGAACTCAGTGTTTCAGGTGTTTTCCAGTTTTCTGGAAGTTTGTTCCAGATTTGTGGTGCATAGAAGCTGAATGCTGTGTCTCCATGTTTGGTTCTGGTTCTGGGGATGCAGAGCAAAATCAGAACCAGAAGACCAGAGGGGCCTGGAAGGTTGATACAGCAGCAGATCTTCAATGTGTTGTGGTGCTAAACCATTCAGTGATTTATAAACTAACAACTAAATGAAGATAAACACATGGATGAGTTTTTCTATATGTTGCTGGAGACATGTCTCTCTGCATGTTCAGGTCTGAGTCCATCACTACATCCAGATTTCAGACCTGATCTCTAGTTTCCAGCTGTAGCTGTACATTAACTCTGGATTGTTCCTCTTTAGGTCCAAACATACAAACTTCAGTTTGTTTCTGTTCAGCTGGAGAACATTCTGATTTCTCCAGACCCAAACTGCTGGATGCTGTAGTTTAGACTCTGCAGTCCCTCCATGTTCTGCTCAGTGATCTGTCCTCCCTGCGGCGTCCCTCTCTGATTATTACCCCGATTATAAACCCCGGCAGCCTCGGCGGTCGCTGACCTTCATCTTTAATCAGACTCAGAGGTGACATCATCACTGTGATCATCAATAAGCTGATTGGTTTTACTGCCTGCAGTCAGACTGCTCATTCCTCAAATGGATCACTGAGTCCTGTTTTCCAACGTCCTCAGAAAAACAGGCGGACCTGGAGACGCTCGTGTCCTGCAGTCTGTCTGGGTTCTGTTTGTGTAATTCTGGTTTCGGTTCGGTCTTTCAGTCTGCTGCCTGAACACAAACTGAGACGTCTCCACCGTTCTGCAGAGACCAATCAGCAGCAGACGTCGAGGTAATCACACGATCAGCTCACTGGGTCGGATCGCCTGTAGGTTATCACAGCTGTTGGTTCTGACTTGATAGGTGTGAAGAGGATCCATCACCTGATCCCAGAACCGTTCTGACACCAGTGGACCAGGTGAAGCCTCTACACATTGTGTGGCCTCATAGGTGGTGAGTTCTGGTTCGACCCGATCGACTGCTGCTCTGTGCCGCTATGCAGAACCTCCCTGAAAGTGTTGGCCAACACATTAAACCAGTGAACTACACAATCTGCTGCAACCTTAATAGACCTTAACACAGGATCAGACAAGCAGAACTGAACTGATTCATCCATTCATAGCCTAATTAACTGATTTGAAGTGTCAATCTTCATGAATCAACATAAACTATCTAGAGCTGAAACAATCAAATTAGTCGTGATTAATCAATTATTAAAATAATCATCTAATTTAATCAATCGTTAACTGGAGTATACAGACACCAAAAAGTGCATTTGCTGAAAAAACAGGACACTCAAAGCAGTAATTAAGTCAAATTGTACTATATATATATATATATATATATATATATATATATTGCATTTAAGAGGAAAAATCTTTTTCTGTCAATATGTTCAAATCTGAAATCCTGAAGAGAGGGCTCAGCTTGTTCTTATGTTAATGTTAGAAGTATCTTTTATTTTTTGCTGTTGATCCCTCTTTTGGTACAAATAATCAACTAAAGGAATGGTGTGTTATTGAATTTTAAGCAATAAAATATTTGTTTTATTTAAAAAAGAAATAGAAATGTTTGCTTATTGCATTTTTATGTTTTTAATATTGCATAAAATAATCTTAAGTGGTTAAATAAAAATCAGCAGATTATTTGTCAAAATAAGTGGTAACTAAAATAATACACGGTAACAGAATATTGCATTTAGGCTGAGTTCATGGTCCAAACAAAACCTCCGGCCATCTGTGTTTAAAGGGAACACGACAAGAACCCGGAGCTGTTCTTCAACACTCTGATCAAACTGAAGGAAAAGCAGCTGGATTTCCAGCTGTCAGTGCTGGGAGAGACGTTCACCGATGTGCCAGGTACACACTCACCTGCTCAGCACACACATTGAACTGCATGGAGCTGGAAGCTGCTGTTCAGTGGGATGTTCAGACCATTCAGGACTCTGTCGGTCCAGGTGTGTGTTCACCTGTGTTCCAGTGTCTGTGTGCCTCCTCTGGGTGTATTTCAGTGTTTTAATAACGATGTGATGGAGTGTTGATGAGTGTGTGTTTTAGCGGGCCGAGCCCACTCTGAGTTATTGGATCATAAAGTTTTAGTGCAGAACAAACAGCCGGCGGTAAATCAGCTGAGAGCCAATCACATTAGGAGCTGAGTGATTTCACTAACAGCTCTGAGTATTGATCACTTTCACCTGTTAGAGACTCTGCTGGTTTAATCAGAGAGATCTGTCCTCATCAAACTGTCCTCTTCCTCTAATTACCAACATAAACCTCCTGCAAGATCATCACAGCCCAGGAGGAGGAAGAGGAGGAGGAGGAGGAAGGGGAGCAGACTGAAGGCTGAGAGGAAAATGTTTCTATTGATTTTTAATCAAAAATAATATTCTAAGACTCAAATCACTCAGTTCCTTTAAGATTTTAGTCACATAGAATCAGAAAATCTTTTGCATTCATCATCCTACACAAATAATGACCAACAGGAAGTTCAGCCAATCAGCTTAAAGCAACACTGTGACCTTCCTCACATGACGAAGCTGTGATCTCCTCCTGCAGAGATCTTCTCCTCCGCCCAGCAGCTGCTCCAGTCCAACATCCTGAACTGGGGCTTCCTGCCCAGTAAGGACCAGTACCTGAAGGTGCTGTGTGACGCCGACGTCGTCGTCTCCACCGCCAAGCACGAGTTCTTCGGAGTGGCAATGTAAGATTTTAAATAACGATGATTAATAATGATAATAAAAAACAAAAACATGAGCCTCCAGTAAAATCAGTAAAATTACAAGTAGCAGTAAAAGAGCTACGTGTAAGTTGAGAAGACGGAGCTAACAGCTTAAATATATACAAAGATGCATGTTTTCACTATATGATTAATCAAATTAATCGTAATGAATCGATTTTTCTAATGATCAACTAATTTAGTAATTGATTGATCGTTTACTGCAGCATACAGACTTTAAAGAGGCCACCGTTTGCAAAAAGATGATCACATGTAGGCTAATGGAATGCTATGTCATTCTATTTTAGGCAACAAAATTATGTTATTTAAAGAGGGAACTGAGTTAAGTGTTTATTTCCATATTTTAATATATTTACAATATTTTCTAAAATAAGTTTGAGTGGTTAAATAAGAAATCTGCAGAATTAGCCTTTTTTTATCCGATTAAAGGTCAGAATATTGATATTGATTTCTAAAATTGTTACACACAAACCTGTGTAAAAAAAAAAAAAAAGGTTTGCCACAGTAGCAAAATCTAACTCTAAAGAAACAAACATTTCTCAGACTGCTGAAAACATTCAGAGAGGAATCTTTTTCCTTAAGATCAGAAACATCACACTAATATTTTGTTTAACCCTTTAACTTTCCTTCCAGTCTTACGTTGGACAATTGTCAGTCCAGGATTAGTGGTTTCTGAATCTTCGTAGATGTTTCTTTTGTTTGATGTCACTGATTTGACCCTTCTTAAACAAACTAACATATTTTCTGCAAAGTGTCTTTAGCCACGGTTGCTTAAGAAACGAGAAGCTATTCTTTGGTTTAAAGAAAAATGTCAGTGTCCTTAACGGATGCATCTTGGATTCAGCTGAAAGAGTAGGTGTAAAACAGGTTTATAATGTAAACCAGGACTGGGCCCATGCATGCTGGGTTTATACTGAGCTGTTACACATCTGGAACCCAGAAGCTGCTGTAGATGTTTGTTCCTGCTTCTTCTCCCAACGCTTCCAGATATTCCAGGATGCAGCTCCCCGTAAGTCAGGCTCAGCTGTCAGAGGTTCTGGAGCGGAAACAACACAATCATGTGGGCCTGAGGCCTCGCTGACACTTTGATCCTCATTAGGTCTGAATCTGGTTCTGTCTGATGAATCCGGATCATCAGCAGAGCTCATTAAGGCCCTGCAGCCAGCATGAGCCAGCTCTGATCAGATAGCTGCTGGTGTGTTGATCCAAGTTCAGCATCTGAAGGAACACTTCTCCAGGTTCTGTTCTCAGATGTCCTATTAAAGGATTGGTGTTTAGTTTGCATTCACACTGAACCGCCAAAAAGTCCAGATCCCCGTGGAAAAACCCAGAACCTGAACACATCGTCCACAGAGAGCAGAGGAAAAACGAGTGCAGAGATTAGCCAGAAAGGATCAGAACCAAGATCCCAGAATGAATAAAGGTCTTAAATACACGTGCCTAAAATTAAAGTTTTAAATTCAATTAAAAAATTAAAGTTGGTCTTAGATACGTTTACCATATGTCTTAAGTTTTGTCATGAATAACTGTTTAATCTCATATGTAGTAGTTTTTTTCTCAGACGGTGAGAGACAAAAGTCTTCACCACTCAGCGTGAAACCCCACACACAGCAAGTGATAAAAGTTGAGGGCCACAAACACATTTTACTTTTGTTATGCCTAATTGTAGGATTTTCCAAGCAACCCCTATGTTTTCAATCTTAAATTTAATTCAAGGTGGATTTAAAAAGTCTTATAAAGTATTAAATTTGACGTGTTAATGGAGCCGATCCAAAGCCTGATTCTTCCTGACTGTCTGTTGATGATTGATGATTCTGGGATGTTTCAGGTTGGAAGCAGTTCACTGTGGATGTTTCCCTCTGTGTCCAAAGGCTCTGGTGTATCCCGAAATATTCCCAGGTAAACACACCTGAGATGGATCTACCTCTCCGGCTGCAACACCTGACCTCTTCCTACTGCTCTTTACTGCCACTCCTGCAGCGGGACACCCAGAAAATTTTCATATGGGTAGCCAGACCAGTAGAAAACCTGTGGATTCACATCTAATGAAATAATAATTATATATTTGTATTTAAATTATATAATTTCATATATGTATTTATTGGGTTTTCCTTTTATGTCAGCGTTTCTTAAGAGGGGGCCATGCCCCCCCCAGCCCCTCTCTTGGGACGGCCACTGACTTCCTCCTTTTTGTCCCAGATCAGTACCTGTACTCGACCCCTGAGCAGCTCTGTAAGCGTCTGCAGGAACTCTGCAGGAGGCCCGACCTCGCCCGTAGACATGTCGTCATGGTAACCCTATCATTTTTTTTGTTTGAAAGTTGTGGTGTTCTTTATTTCAGAGGCAAAGCAGGTTACAGACAGATTGTCCTGGTTCTGATTCTGCAGGTGGACACCTCATTGTACTCCTGGACTTCTCTAAAACCACAATTCCAGGCTCTCCTATCTGCGGAAGGTACCTGAACGCATCACAATGCTGGTTATTTAACTTCCTCTGAGCTGTGAATCAGAGCGGTTCTGTTCTGAGTCGAGTTGGATCAGAGTGAACTTTCAAACCCAGGCAGGAAACTAAGTCCAGATTAGAGATTCCTCGTGCTCTTAATCTGGCATCTCGCTGCAGGAATAAGCAGCCGGGTCCAGCTTCTGGTTCTGAGTCTTTCATGGGTTTACGACTGTTTTTCAGTCAACAAATGTCTGTAAACGTTTATTTTAATCAAAATATATATGTTTTTTAATAAAAGACGTTAAATAAATCCTGATCTTTAAGTGTCTTTGAGTGTCCTGAAAAACGCTGTACAAGTCTGAAGTCATTTATTAAAGTTTGTTTGTTTCCAATAATCATATGATTATTGTAAACAATAATCGTTCACAATAACATATTGGAAACTGAGATCCATACAGTTGCAGAGACTAGATGCAAAAGTAATAAAAGACAAATTCCAGCTTTAAATGCATAAAGTTTTTGTATTAAAGGAATCTAAAACTTCTAGAACTGGTTCGGTTTGGAAACTTCCAATCGATTTTTTTTTTTGTTTATTTTTTCTACATGTTAACTAAATGTCTGTTTAAGAAAAAGAACACCATTTATATAACCCGTATAAAAACTGAAATCCAAATTCCACATTGAACAATTTGGATTTACTACAAAGTTGAAGAGCCATTTAAAGGATCTATTAGCTCAACTAGAGTTTGTAAATGGTGTTTAATGTACCTCATAAAGAAATATGTACAATTTAATGCTTGTAGGACTTTCAAGTGCAGAGGAGGCCCCTGACAATATATTATGCAAGCAGTGGGCCAAAATGTAAAATATTCACTGAAGATACATGAATGGTACCAAAATGTTAATAATATTAACAGTGGACCAAGTCAATAACAGTAACAAGCTCTTTCTTTATGCCTCTCAATCAAAGATTTATTTATGATTATTAATCATCATTAGCAGCTGGCATCACTAATATACAGCCATCAGGAAGGGGAATCAGATATTCAACACTATGAACTGTTGATTTTTTCATTTATTTTTAAATAAAAGAACAAAACATTTCATTTTTTCAAACAAGTCAGATTTTTGACCTGTTTTTTTACTCATGAACCATACTTACTTTGCCCTTTGTTGCTGCATTAAAGGTGATAAACTTTCAATTATGCAGAAAGCTTTGAGCAATATAAATCACTACACATTTTACCGCGCCTGTGTAGGATAGCAGCCATACTTTACCTCAGGATCTAGTTTGTTACAAATTTCATCAAACTACTTGTTACCAATGTTTGAGGGGAAAAAGCTTTGCTCGAGTGATTTTGAAAAACTTGCAATTTGTTCTCTGTGTAGTTTGATCCATATATTCAAATTTCTGTTTTGTTAAAGTTTTCCAAATGACTTTGCATGTTTTAAGATGGATCTAAAAAAAAAATAAAAATATCAGCAAAATTAGTCTTTAAGTTTGTCGCTTGCAGACTCACCCACGGGTTTTTATATAATGAAAGTTTTCTGACAATGTGATTTCAGGTGTAAAACTTATCATCCAAAATGTGATGATGTTGACCACAGTGCCACCTACTGGTCGGGAGTAGCAAATTTCTAGTAGTTAAGAGAGGGGTGGGGATTCCAAGGATTTGAACTCGTAAAAACCATCAGTTATTGTATTTACATTTTAAACTAAAGTTGTGAAATAAAGAGTTTGATAAGGTTCAGTCAGTCTAAATCCTGAATAAGAGGAGTCCTATATTCCTAACTGTCCCTGAATGCCTCCAAAGAAGGTCATCAGTCAGAGCAGCTGCTCCGTCAGTTTAATCCAGACTTTAAATCAGACCTGTAGGAGAAGCTGGAAGGAACATGGAGCTCCTCTGATTTAGAAACCATTTAATCTCCAACCGCAGTCGTGTTATTTCTGAAGGAAAGCCTTCTGAAAGCTGGAAGAGTTTATATTTCACTATTAACAGAGAAGAACCAGAACAGCAGCAGGTTTCTGTTCAGATGCTGTAACTAGGATTGAGATGCTTAAATGGATATTTGAATAAAACCTGGTTCAGGTTGAGACACGTGGCAGCTTGAATTGAGAGAACCCAACTGGAGTGAGCAGATCTTCCATCAGAGACAGAAACCGTTTGCTGCTTCAAGGTTTCTCTACAGACTGACGTATTATCACCAAACGTCAGCCTCCATGCTGCTGCAGGAGGAACGCTGCTCGTTTCTGATTGAGACTGACTCCTGCAGCGTCAAACCAACAAACTCCTCCTGACGTCTGTTCATCACAGAACAGACGTCTGTCTGTTCTGTGACAGACAGACAGATTTACATAAAGGTTTATGTAAATCTTTATGAAGATTTACATAAACTACAGTCACTGTGAACAGGAAATCCTCTGGGCTGACTGGTTCAAACATCAGGACGGCAAAAAACTCACACATTAGAAAACAACAAACAAAAACAGCAAAACCCAAATATACAAAATATACATAAAAACAGAATAACAAATAATATACTATACAGTAAGCACAATATTTCTACATACATACCTTGGAGTTATAAAAAAACCTCTATTCCAGAGGAATGTGCCTCTGAGTTAGTTAAATGTACAAAATGTGCATATTGAGCATTAAATGACAGACTATTTAGAAATAGTGACAATAAAAAAAAAACATGCACAACAGTGAAGTTGTCCAGATACCACCATGGATGTAAACACTGAGTTTGATTGGATCAGTGATGGTTATAGAGTCTAACTTGGTGGAAGGACCTATGGTAAGGCTCCTTTGTGCATTTAGGATGCAGCAGTTTGTCACTAAAGGAGCAGCAGTGGATCCCTTTGTGATTCACTACCTGATCAATAACAGATTTTTATTTCAGCTTCTTGGGAGAAAAAACTTTTATATAGCCAGTCAAGTGAAACGGATATTCTCATGTTGAGGAGAGGCATTGCTACAGGCTAGTAATAACACATTTTAATATGTTGGTCAGGGTCACAGGGGCTGATGAAGATGATGAAGAGGAAGAGGTCAGCTAAAGCCTCAGAGTCTGATGACTAATTAGCCGCTGATAATGGAATCAGATTAAACAGATCAATGACGGTGAATGATCTGAGCTCCCATGAACAATCTAAATGATGACTGCAGATGAAATCAGTCAATTAAAAACATTTTTCTCTGCGTTTCCCTCATTCTCTACTGTGGA
>NW_015114175.1:137895-158347 GCF_001443285.1 Poecilia latipinna | reverse complement strand
TAAATCCATAGATTATGTGCATTTACTTTACAAATATAACACAACCTGCTGACAGCTGCAGCTCTAACATGCTGATTCCTGCATTAGCCATCAACACGGGAAGCACCAGGTTTACAGTTTTGTGATAAATTGGTTCAGACGTTCTCTAGTAGTTACAATGAACAGAAACTGTTTACATCATGAAGATTGTTATACTATTTTAATAAAAAAAATGTTGAATAGATTTTTGTTTTCCCTGTCAGAAAGAAAAAATATTAGATGAGGCTTTTGTCGATCTTATTGTGAAAGATTCTGGTTGGCGCTGCACCAGCTGATATTGATTTGCAAGAAGGGGCACAATTACTTTTTTTTATTTATGCTAGATTTCAGTCGGTGTCACAACATTTCATGTCTGTTTGTGCAGCAGTATGTCAGTACATTTTATTACATCTTACTTAATTCATCTGACATTTATGGTTTGATTTCTTTTGCATGTATCGACTAGATGGATTGTTTCTTAGATCTGGAATTGAATTTTATGTCAATTTCACCTGTAGAAATGAATTTACTTGGACAATTTGTGGCGTTCAACATTTATTTTAACTGCTTTTTTGTGAATTGGTGGCGAATAAATAAATAAAATCTAATTAAACTGATTTCACCTGAAAATGTGCACTTGATTAACAACATGCTGAAGGTGTTTCCTGTTGCTTGGAGAAGGTTGAGGTCCTTCTCTTGAGCATCTTCAAACCAAAGCAGATTCGAGTGACTGGGAATGATGATTGTGAATTTAACCTGATCGAAACATTGAGTTTCCCGCCTCACCTGTTGATTTAAACGTAACTTTGAACAAAATGGAACCGAAACAAAGAAGTTCATTGATGAAGAATCAATTAAACTGAACTGATACAAACCAGAACAAATATAGATGCAGATACTTAAAAACCACTTCAATACATTCACCACTTTTACTTTCTGAAGACTTTATCTTCAAATTAAAGAACAGTCATTTAACTTTATGGTCATTGTACACAGAGTTGTGATATAACTGACAAAAACAACTTATAAACAAACTTATTTGTCCAACATGAATATTTAAACAGTTTTAAACAGGTAATGTAATCATTTTTTAAATTCCAAAATTAAACCAAAGGATGAAAATATGTAGAGCTCAATAAAATATAACTAAAAAATAAGTTATTCTTTATCATGGGGACTTTAGGACTTGGTTTATTAAGTTAGTTTTGGTGATTATGGTGAAACAGTTAATTTTAGAGTCTTTGATGTTGCTACAGTACTGACACTGACTCAGACATCTAGAGTTTTGCATTAGATTGATTAATTTAATATTATTGTTACTAAATTAACTCAAACTGCTGCAGCTTGGTATTGGAAATACCAAATTGGTATGAAAAACACCAAACTATATCAGACAGTGAAGTGAATCTTACTGTGATTTTACAGGATCAATCTATCTCTGACATACTGTGAGGACAGAGTGGATTTCACAGAAAGCCATGGAGTAATTTAATTTCAAAGGCCTTTTCAGGAGCCGTGGCATTGTTACATTTTTCTACACCTAAAATTTGAAAAGTTGCATATTTACATTTATGTCCAACTACAACTAAAGTCACAAATTTGTGACGTTTGGAACAACAATAATCAGGTTTAAGCTGTTGGTTTATTACTCCTGTACGTTTTACACAAAAGTAACAGAAATCAGGACAAACGGTAAAAGTTTGTTGTATGATCAACAACATGCATGCTTTAGGTTTTAATCATTTAGGATTTTGATTTTAGGCAAGCAAACTTTCCTGCCTTTTGCAGAAACAGGGCAGGTAAAACCAGACTGCTCGGCAAATTTAACCAAACATCCATCGTCAGCATCACACAGTTCAGGTTTATACCAAGCACAATCATTGCAGCCCAAGCTATAGCGAAGGAAAACCGCATTGCCAATGCTCCCGTTATGGCCAGGATGGTGTGCAACGCCCTCTGCTTCATTTGGTCAACCTTCTTCTTGCCCTTCAGTTGTTTAGCTGGACCTGGACTGATCAGAGCACGGAGAACAGAGAGGGTGCAGTAGAAAATCGAGGCTAAGGACAGGATCAGAACGCAGAAGTTTAAAACGATGAAAACAAGACCAGCTGTCATCAAAGCCGTCTCTACAACGCCAAGCAGCCAAACGCAACAAACACAGACATGTCTGATTCTGAATCCTCTGTCCTTTTTCAGGCTCATATAGGTGAGAGGATGAAGAACGGCCAGGTAGCGATCCACACACGTCAGCACGTGGAAATAGACCCCCCCAAAAGAAGAGAAAGACAAAATGTTGACCGCTGTGATTAACACACTCCGGTTGCTGTACGGAGCACAAAGACCCAGAACACATCCAAACACACTCATCAGCTCTATGACCGCTAAGTGGAAGGTGAAGAAGTCCGAGTGGCTCATGGACGATGCGGAGCGATTGTTTCGCCACCACTGCTGGATTCCACTGTGAAGGATGAAGAGGCAGAGCGGGAAGAGGAGGAAGATGTTGGTGATATTAAATGAAGTGAAGATGAGAACGCCGGGTGTAGTGAAGAAGCAGGTGAAGTCTGAGAAGACGGACGCCTGAGCAGAGGAGGCATTGGGACGTGATGGGAGGTTTTCCATCGTCCCTGCAGGAAACACAGCAGGAAACGGTTCAGGATGCGTTTAGTCAAACTCTGGTGTCAAACTCGAGGCTCGGGGGCCAAATCCAGCCCGCCGTAGCTTTTTATGTGGCCCTCTAGATTCTAGACTAAACACTAAATATGCTTAACCATCATGTTATCAATCAAATCAATGCAGCTTTTATGTGTTTACTGCCAAATTCTATCAATCAGCTCCTCCAGTTTGAAGTTCGCATTAAATCATCAAATCCTCTCATGTTTTTACATGAATTTTACTCCAAAACTGTCAAAATCTTTCTCACTTGTACTGAACAGCTGCCTCAGACTTTACTGATGTCAGATTATAGTCTATGATCTATACAAAAAGTAATAAAGCTCACATTTATAATATTAAAGAAATAATGTAAAATCTGCAGCTTTTCTCTAAAGTAATGGAAAAACTTAATCCTGGAACTTTAATGTTTTGTATTCAATAATAATAATGAAATACAACATTAGTACCAACCTTAGCTGTTTACTTCCTAGCTTTGTCTCTGTGCGTCTTCCTTTGACGCTCAGGTTTTACTGCACCAACTTTACCTCCGTCTGTTCAGTGATTATTCAAATGTCTTTGATTTGCATTCAAAACAGATTTTCACTGTTAAAATGTGTGACAAGGAACAGATTGGATCAGTACACATGGATACTTCATTGTAACAATGGTGGCCAATTGGATTATCCTGTTTTAATCTTCTGCTGTAAATTTGATCAAATTAAAAGTATTGGTGATCTGTCAGTAATCAGAACAGCAGATTTAATGCAGCATCATGTTAACGTCACTCGGCTAATGAAAGGTGCTGCTTTGCAGTCGGATCATGTTTACGTTCAGATAAATGTTTAAAATCTGAACCTCAGATTTACTGATTTTTTTATTTTTTTTATTTGTAGAGCAGATTCTGTCCTGGTCTAAATAAACTAATGGATGAAATAATAAATACAAAAACAGGTTTTAACATTTTTCTGTTTTTTTTTATTTGATGATGAATATTGGGTATTGATGTAATTCACAGAAAGACTTCAATGGCGTTTATTTCTGATAAAATCATCAGAACCACTGAGAAACTGACAAAGGTCGTAACTTAAATGTTGCATGTTATGTTCAATATTAGATCAATAAAATAAAACAACTCCATGTTTAATAGATCCTACTTTTCACTGATCTATTTCCATGTTGCCAAAAACTCACAAATGTCTATTTTTTGTGAAATTTCCCTGTCCTGTGTAGAAACAGAAGCGGTAAAACCAGGCTGCTGGGGAAACATATCCAACCATCAACTGTCATCAGCACACAGTTATAGTTTTCTTCTGCAGCAACTAATATGGACCAGGCCAAGGAGAACAAGAGCCGTAGGGCCAGCGGTGCCTGTATGGCGACTATGGTGTAAAACGCTCTGAGCTTGACCGGGTCCACCCTCCTGTGGCCCCGTCCCTGCTCTCCCGGACCCGGACGAACCAGAACACAAAGAACACACACAGTGCAGAGAAGTACAGTACCGAAGGAAGGGATCAAAATGGCAAAATTTAAAACCATATGAATACATCCAACGCTCAGTAAACCATTCATCACAACGGAGAGCACCCAGATGCAACCAGCGCTGATGTTTCTGACTCCTCGTTTGTTCTTCAGTCTCATGTAGACGATCGGATGGACCACGGCCAAGTAGCGGTCCAAACTCGTCAGGACGTGGAAAAACATTTCCGCCACGGATGTAAAGGACAAGCTGCGGATTCCTAGGAGTAAAATGTCTTTCTGATGAGTGTAAGCAGCGCAGATGTTGAGGACGCATCCAGACACACCGACCAGCTTAACAGCTGATAAGTGGAAGGTGAAGAAGTCGGAGTGGCTCATGGACGACGCCGACCGGCCGCTTTGGCGCCACTGCTGGAAGCCGACATGCAGGACGAGGAGAGACAGAGGGAGGAGGACGATGACGTTGGTGATGTTGAACGAAGTGAAGATGAGGACGCCCGGGCTGACGATGAAGCATTCAATGCCTGAAGGAGAGTAGCTAGAGTTTGTGGAGATAATCTGAGAAGAGGAATCGTTGAAGTCTGCCATCGCACCTGGAAAAAGACGGTTTACGAAATGTTACGTGTATAAAGCACTGACATGTCTACTGCCAAAAGGTGTACAATGTGCTGCCCAATTCAAGAGTGAAAATGTTTTCTCTGTCCTGCTGATTGCTTGGTTTCTGGTTTTAAAAACCCAGTTAGAAATAAATAAATAAAATAAAATAAAAAATCTAATCAAACGGCTTAATTTTGTCAGACAAATGGGAAACTACAAAGTGCAACACTAAATATTCATGCAAGTTTTTGTTCTGAGTTTAATTTCTTTTGGTAAAAAGAAGCACAAAAAAAAAAAAAAAACATGCCGTGACTAAAATGCACTGGATGTTTATTAAATGACATGGCCATTCAAGTAACGTCTTGTTACTGAAAAGACACAAAAAAAAATCTAGAAAAAGATGATCAACCAGGATTTTTTAATGTTTTTTATGTGGGAAGCCTGTAAGTTAATTTATGTTTGAAATCTACAGTAGTTAGTTAAAATATTGTGTGCTTAGTGTCTTGTTGAGCAGGTAAAAATATAAAATATATTTTTCAATTATTATTAAAAAGAAAAGTGCAAACCTCTTTGGCCCTGAAGTATTTTCAATTTGACATTTTTGTCCCTAATGTCAAAAAGTTTTTTATGGAGTTACTAAAAACATAATTCAAACCTTATTAATCTGATTCATAAAGGTGATATAATTTTTTTTAAAACTTCACAAAGCCTCTTTTCCACATAAAAACTCCCAAATCAATTTTGCCATTATCCATTTAAATGAAATGAGAATAAAACATGACGGCGGCACCAACCTTGCTTCTTTTTCCGAGCTTCGTCAGTTTGTCTCTTTTTCTCGAATCAGAATCGCATCTAAAGTTATTCTGAACGTAACTTGCAGTTCTGCTCCACCTGTTTTCTTCCCTCTAGTTTTATTCTTAATTTGCATTGAAAACGTGTTGTCACTTTAATAAACTCTCAGCTGAAGGAATAAATCAGCTCAAACTATGGCTTATGCAAAAAATAGTAATAAAAATAAAAAATAGGTGCACTTGCTGAATCTCAGAGTCATTTTTTGTAAACTCCATTTGTGTAATTGACTGACATGATGTGTCACGATTTGTTGGTGGTGAGGATTGTGGTGTGAAAATGAAAGTTTTAATGACGTTTACAGATGAGTACAGAAATCCAGGCAGCACAGGTGAAACTGGGGCAACTGGGGCTGCACAGTGGCTCAGCTGGTAGAGCTGTTGCCGTGCAGCAAGAAGGTTCTGAGTTCAATTCCTGGCCCTGGTCTTTCTGCATGGAGTTTGCATGTTCTCCCTGTGCATGTGTAGATTTTCTCCAGGTACTCCAGTTTCCTCCCACAGTCCAAAAACATGACTATCAGGTTAATTGGCCTCTCCAAATTGCCCCTAGGTGTGAGTGTGTGTGTGTGCATGGTTGTTTGTCTCTGTGTTGCCCTGCAACAGACCCCACCTCTCACCCAGAACGTTGGAGATAGGCACCAGCAACCCTCCCGACCCCACTGAGGGTGTAAAGAAAATGGATGGATGGTAGCAACTGGGAATCCTCCCACCTGAATGTAGACGCTGACGTCACCATGACGAAGGAACACAGACACAGCTGGGATTAAATGCACAAGGGAGCAATCAGGGAAACAGGACACAGCTGGGATCAATCAAGACGACACAGGAACTAAACTGACTAGAAAACAAACACAAAATTTCACTTCCCCACATTATGTAATGTAAACTCCATGATGTGTATGCCTTTGTTTTTATTTAACTATTTGAACTCATCCTGATTAGTAGTGGCTACAATATAGCATGAAATTGATTAATATTCTTATAAGACAGTTCTGAGAACATAAATTATACTGATTCATTTATATGCATTTAGAAACACGCAGAGAACAAGACAGAGAGTTTATTAAAACGTTAAGGTGATATTTAAGCCAAACTGATTATGTATATTTCCATTTCTGTAAAAATAACCTTTCAAATCATATGCATAATAACATTCATTTCTCACAATGCAAATGCTTACAGACGTGACAGAATAAAATGAAAGATGGATGAAACAAACAAAACGTGGCTTTTCATCTGATTCACTCACCGTCACTAACAACATGTTGAGTTTACAGACATGACAAACGATTTACAGCACAATCGAAACACCTGCTTGTTGATTCATCAGCATATCTGGAGCAGATCTGAGAGTTTTATAGTCATTAACCCAAATGCTAGACTTTACACTGCAAAAACACAAAATATTACCAAGTTGTTTTGGTTTAGTTCCTGAGCAAATATCTTAGTACACTTGAAAAAAGACAAGACTAAGTTACATGTAACTTCTAAGAAAGATATAGAAGCTTAAGTCAGTGTAACTTCACTTTTTTAATCTGTAACTACTGACTTAAAACAAGCTGTTACATCTTGTTGAAAAGTTACGTGTCTTATTTCAAGTTTACAAAATATTTATACTACAAATTAGACCAAAAGCATTTGGTAATATTTTGTGGTTTTGCAGTAAAAATCAACTTTTATTCCCGACAACCTGTTTCCAGATGACTAATCTGCTCCTAAGCATTACTGTAAGCCTTTTTTCTTTCTCTGTGTAAAAATAAAGCTGGCAGCACCAAACTGCTGGGGAGGTTAAACCAAAACACAGACGCCACTATTATACACTGAATCCCTCCTGTGGAGACCTTCACCATCTCCCACACCAGATTGGAAACCACCCTGAGCACCACCACTCCCAGTATGGTCGTGATGGTGACGAAAGCTCTCCTCTTGCGTTGGTCCACTCTGCTCCGGGCCTCTCCTGGTCCTCCTGGGCCGGGCCGAACCAGAACGCAAAGCACAGAAAGGCTGCAGAAAGAGACAACCACTAAAGCTAAAACCAAGAAGCACAAATCCCAGACCATCAGGTCTGTGACCTCACACAGACACGTCCAAACCAGGCAGAGCAGCCAGACACAAGCAACGGTGGCGTTTCTAATTCTGACTCCTCGTTCACTGCGAAGGCTCAGGTAGGCGATGGGATGCACGACGGCCACGTAGCGCTCCAGACACGTCAGGATGTGGAACAGAACCTCTCCGTACCACTTGAAAAAGAAAATAAACACCCCAGCTGTAGCCAAACGAAACGTCTGCCTGTAAACGCCACAGGAGCAGAGGATGCAGCCGAAGACGCCGATCATCTCCATGGCGACGGTGTGGAAAGCGATGCAGTCGGCGTGGGTCACTGCGGCGCTTTGCCTCAGTTTCTGGAGGCCTTGATGGAGGATGAGGAGGCAGAGAGGGGCAAGCAGCAAAACGTACGTGGTGGTGAACGTGGACAAGACGACGAAGCTCCGTCCAAAGAAGAAGCAGAAAGAGCCAGAAGGGAAAACGGCGGAGGACGAGTTCGGCTCAAGGCCACCGGTGGGGGAGGAAGAGTTTGCCATGAATCTGAAAGAGATCAGGAGCAATAATTAACTTTTCTACACCTTTAATGCGGTCACCAGTTTTAGAAAAGAATAGAAACTTAATTGTAATTGTAGAAATGAAACATCGTACAACAAAATGGTGAAAGTCTCCAGATAAAACGTCTCATAAAAAGTCCACAAAAAAATCATTCATGTTGCACTCAATAAATTAATAGATTAACTGAAAACTAAAATAGACATAAACATAAAAATATACAAGACCAAATTGAAGTTTTCACACCAGCAAACGTACTTTAAAAGTAGTTTCTCGTTAGCTGAGGTTTTTCTTCTTTACTCTCTGAGTTAAACACTGGAACAAAGTGAGTCAGGTGATCAAATCAGGTAAAAATAAAAAAATATGTTGATTCCAACAATCTACAAATCCTGAAATGATATCCTCAGTCCGGACAGAAACTCAGGTCTGAAATCATTATCCATAAACTCTTCAATCACTGTTGTAAGTTTCAATAAACTAAAATAAATATGAAGAGTGAAATCTTTCTTAAGAAGAAAAACTGAAATTGTTTTTTTTCTTTCACAAACTCTTTGAAATGTTACTACCTTAATATTGTTTTTGAAGTTGATATGCATAAAGCTTACATTTAGAGACATATGCATTCAATTCAAAGTAAATTACTTTAAATATTGCAATTTAATGCATGATCTTGTTTTATAAGATGATGAAGAGAGTCGTATTTAATCTTAATAGGCAATAATGTATATTTTCCTATTATAGAAATCCTATAATTCAGTGTATTTCTGTCACTAATTACACATAGTGTAATTCACTAACATTGGTAATTCACTTTATTACTTTACAAGCAACTTTTGAGGGTTTTGACCTTTTACTGATTCATCAACTCTACTTAGCACATTTATCTCATTTAAGATAAAACAATCAGCATCAAATACATGCCTGACAAGCTAAACTGTTGATCATATTTAATGACGCCTCTTAAATTATAATTATTAAAAAAACACCAACCTCATGGTTTTATATCAAAGCTTCGTCCGTCTCGGCGTCTTCGCTCTGAACCCAAAGGATTTGATTGGAAAATACAGACGTCTGTATTTTCCACCTGTTTGCATCAATTATTCAAATTGTTTATTTGCATTAAAAAAAATGAAGGGATCTAAGATAAACAAATCATCTATATGGATCAAAACAGAAGCTTTTAAATGGTTTTATTTGCCTTTTGTCATATTTTGTCCTGTCTGTAAATAATTACAGATAAATAAAATGTTTTATAATCTTGCATGTACTTCTTATACTAATATTAACATGTGATTGCAATACAAACCTTGTTATTTTATGTTCATATTTTTCCTGCCTGTCTGACTTTATCTTCTACAATATATAGTATAAAATAAAAAAAGGTTATTTTCCAAAGTCCAGTAAGTGTTTGTGATTCTTGTTTGGCTCAAAAGGTTTTATTTGCATTCAAACAAAATATGACAGATGGACTGTCAGCTTTATCATTAATGTGGACCAAGATTAATGAGTTTCACTTTGAATATGTGAGGCTGTCAGGCCCAGAAAGGGTGACATAAAGTATTCAAAACAAATAATGCAGAACTCAACTCACCAACATGTGATATCAGAAAAAAACAAACAAATTAGTAACATCATCGTTTTACAGTCAGTGGTTCATTCTAAACAAAACAAATGTATATGGTGAAGCTGGGAATTACCCAAATTATTATGAGTTAAATTTTGATGTTTTGTTTTGTAACTTTTAGATGCCCAGAAATATAGAAGATATTACCGACTCAGTTTGCAATATGAATGGTTTAGGAATTTGATTCACATCAGAATCTAACAATTACAAAGAAAATCAGACTTAAAAAAGTGAAAAGTTGCAGGAAGGTCTGTCTGTCTGGCTGGCTGGCTGGCTACCTAGATAGCTGGATAGCTAACTAGCCATATGAAGCTAGCTATCTAACTGTAGATAGCTATCTAGAGCTAACCAGAGATTGCTAGCTAGCTAAATAGATAGCTAACTCTCACTTAGCAATCATCCTATTAAAAACCTTTTTTTTTCTCTCTTTCTTTAAGTACAGCAGTGGCAGCATCATGCTGCTAGGAAGGTTAAAAAACATAACAGATGTCGTTAACATACAGTCGTTATGCCCTATAGTGATGTACACCAGTTCAAAAACCAGATTTGAAGCCAGCCTCACCACTAGCGCTGCCAGAATGTACAAAATGGTAAAGAATGCCCTCTGCTTGAACTGGTCGACCTTTTTCCTGTCCTCAACTTTTCCCCCTGGGCCTGGACGAACTAAAACACGGAGAACAGAAATGCAGCAGAAGGAAATGACTGTCAACACTGGAACCAAGAGGCAGACGTCCATAATAACTAACTTTTCTACTGTAATCCACCCTGCTGATGCAAAGGTAATCACCCAGCTACAAGCCATTGTAACATTTCTGATTCTTACTCCTTTTTCATTTTTTAGACCCATGTAGGTGATGGGGTGTACAGCTGCCAGGTAGCGCTCTAGACAAGTCAGCGTGTGGACGAAAAGCTCTCCATACCAGGTTATACAAAACATACAGTTCCCGATCGCAAAAATTGTATATTTTTTCATGTGTACGACAGAAAGGTTGAGGATAGACCCAACGACGCCAATCATTTCCATGGCGACGTTGTGGTACGTGAAACAGTCACAGTGGGGTAGTGCTGCTGCTGAAGAGCTGAAGCCCGTTTGTCTCCGTTTTTGGAAAACGTCGTAGAGAACAGGGAAGCAGAGAGGAACGAGGAGGAAGATGAACAACAGGCTGAACGTCATGAAAACCACAGAGCTGGGTCCGGATACGAAACAGGCCAAAGGTGAAGGGTCAGACAAGATGGAGGTCACGTTTGACTGGAGAACGGAGTCGTTGTGAGACGGTGAGGAGTTCATCATCATCTGAAAAACAGATTATTAGCCATTCATGGTAACATGTTGAACGTAACAGAGTAATAAATATAACAAGTTAAGCTGCACATCAGTCTCTATGGAGGACCAACGACATACCATGAGATGAGAAACTGCAAAGATTCAGACGTTTTACTTTGCCACTGCAAAACAAAACAAACAACATATAAGAAAAATGTAACAAAGCCTGCCAGAGGTTTGGCAATAATTTAATTCTATTAACTAATTATTATCCAAGAAAGAACAGCTCTAAAATGTTTTATCCAATGTTATGTTAAAGAAAAGGTGAGATGTCTGACCAATCAATGTGAAGAAGAATGAAACAAATTAGAAAAATGAAGCAAAATATAAAATATTTAAACTTTTATTATTGAGATTAATTTGTACAAACAGAGTTTTACTGTTTTAAGATGTTTAAAAGTGTGTCTGCTGTCCACAGTAGAATGACTGCTAATAACAAACAAACAACACATTCAGGAGCAGGAAATCCAGTTTTAAATTTTAAAATGTAGCGACACAAACCTCCAAATGTTGTTTCTTAACATTTGTCACTTGGTGTCTTCTCTCTGGAACTCGAAGCGTCTGATTTTTTTCTTTGTTCGAGAATATTTGAATCTGGTTTATTTGCATTTGAAGCACGAGACTGACAATGACAAAATGCTGCTTGAAAACATGGCTGCCGTAGTGGATACCTTCCAGCTGTTTTCTTTAACAATTAATAGCAAGGAAATTGTTATCAATTTTCTGCGAAATGTGAAATGGGATAATTAAAAATGTATATGATGAATAATTTACCATATATTGTAGATTTATGAGAACAGAAGTGTTTATAAAAAGGAATAAAACGTCGACCTTACCGGTTTCCTCCTCTTGGTCGAATGAGGCGAAACCGAATGAGGCGCTTGACCCCCGACCTCTGTGAGTCTCTATAAGGAAAACTCAAATGTATTTTATTTGCATTAAAACAAATTACATCTTGTTGAATGGGATCTTACATACCCCTTTAACCTGAACTGAGGAAAAAACTGAGAAGTTGAACTCATTCATTTCGAACTGCTTTAAATCCGTCTGTTTTATGTCAAATATGTTGCTTATTAAAATGTTTATAACTTTAACTGCATCAGTAGTGATTACTTCTGTTTTTTAATTATTAGAAAACATTTAAACGGAATGTTTAAATGTTTTCTAATTAGTCTGGTTTGCAAAATGGAAAGGGACTTTTAGAAGTGCAGAAATTAAGTGTGATGTAAAATTAAGATCAGGTTAACTAATGCAAATTAGTTTTATTTGGGGGAAATTTACAAAAGGAAAAAAAAAACTACATTTTGTCAAACATCCTGGTCACGGATTATCCTGATCTCATATATTTTATATCTAAATATTTTAGCATATTTTTCAGTGATAGAAGGCATATCAGAGCTGACCTTTTTTTATTGGAAAGCTGCCTAAGTAACTTTAAAATATTTATACATTATTATATACAGACACATCACACCTATATGTACATATAATTTTTAATGATGCATACACATGAATGATAATATAAATCAGCCTCTGGTTGATGTTTTTATTTATCTTTCAGTAAAACACAAATATTACAACATGTTTATGTTTTTTTACAGAGCTCCACTGTGATAAAATAGAAAAGCTTGATTTAGTCACCATTAACTAAACCTTTTAAGAAACTATTTCACACAGAATAATAAAGTAACAGAAACATGTTTTCATTAGAAATGGGGAAAAACTCCATGCCAGAGCTTAAAGCTGTCACCTCAGAAAAAAACTAAAATAATAATTAAAACAAACTTTTAACATCATAATGTGAAAATACCCAGTTCTGAGAATAAACTTTTCATATTTGTACAATATCAATATGTATATTTTACCCATAAACCTTCAATGTTTAATTGTTATTATGTACTAACATCACATATTTTTAAAACACAAATGTATATTGTTCGAAAAATACATATTATAGCATAATACATATTATTATTATTAAAGCACAGTAGATGTTTACTGTGTAACATTATTTACAATGTCTACAGATCTACCTTTAACTGTATGTGATTGAGCAAAGCTGCAGAAGACTTGATTAGATTAAATGTTGATTTTATGACAAACTGAAGGCATTTGGAATAAATATAAAAGGAATAAGTAATCAATAAGTATCAATGGTGCCTTTCATATTAATTCAAAGCAATATTCCCACAGACTAGGGAATAAATATCTACTTACACTTTTCTGTGTCATTCTTGTTGATCCAGAAACTACGTGCAAACAAAAAGCTCCTCAGAGCTGAAGTTCGTATTTTTGTGTTTTAATAGGAGGAAACGTCACACACACTCAGATAAAACAATGAAAATCACTGCATGCGACTTCTCACAAATTTAAACATTTCAGTTTGTTACATAAGTTATTATTGTTGTTCACCCCAAACACACAAAATCTTATCAGGTATTTTTCATCTAGTTTCTAGTGCAAATGTCTTATTACACTTGAAATAAGACAAGAGTAGCTTACTGATCCTTTTAGCAATAAAATAGAGCTTGTTTTAAGTCAATAAGTCAATAAATAAATGAAAAAATACCAGATCTATTTCACTACAAACATGGGAAAACATTTTGTTATAGGTGAAATAGTCTGCCAATGGAAGAAATAGTTTTTAATCAGTATTAAGGAATAATTAAGTTCATTTTTTTCTTATTTGCTCTAAGCACTAGACCAAAACCACATGATAAGATTTCTTGTTTTCTTCTTTTATCGTTTATCTTCTTTAATTAGACAAACACAGTTTCCGGCTCTTTGCAGAAACAGCAGAGGAAGCACAAAATTGCTGGGCACGTTGATCCAGGCATTGAGGATAACCATCCAGCAAGTAGTTTCATTGTAAATCATATCTAACAAAACCCAAAGAACGCCACAAGACAACCTCAGCATTAGAACGCCCAGTAGGAGGATTATGGTGTAAAACGCCCGTTGCTTTGACTGGTCCACTTTGTCCCTGACCTGGATTGTTGAGCCCGGACGGATCAAAACACAAAGAACCGACTGGCAGCAGAAGGAGATGACTGCTGCTGCTGCAAACTCCTGGGTGAAAATGACGACTTCGGTCATGTGGTGGACGTTCAACAAACCTATTCCTAAAGCGGTAAGCACCCAGGCGCAGCTCACACCGACGCTTCTGATCCGCATCCCTCTTTCTGTCCTCAGACTCATGTAAGTGATGGGGTGAACAGCAGCCAGGTACTGCTCCAAGCACATCAAGACGTGAACGTAGGTTTCTCCAAAGCAGGAAGTACCGTACAAAATATAACCAACTGACACTATTTGTTGGTAACCTCCACAAAGCCCACAGAAACAGAAAAAACATCCAAAGACGCCGATTAGTTGTAAGGCGGCCAAGTGGTAGGAGAAGAAGTCAAAGTGTTTCACTGCTGAGTTTTTCTGCCACCGTTGGAAACCATGATGGAGGATAAAGATGCAGAGAGGGAGGAAGACCAATATCTTGAAGATGCAGAAGGTGCTGAAGATGAAATACTCTGTGACGGAGAAGTAGCAGTTGATGTAGCCGGGGAAGGAGTAGTTTGAGGATGAAGAGTTCAGGTGAGACGACAGGGAGTTTACAGACATCTGAAAGACAAAACAAAAGGATGCCAACACTTGATTATAGTAAAACACTTGATTATAGTAAAAAAACAACATATTGTTCCCAATCCATCTGTCCCCAGAGACAGTCACAATCATCAAAACTGTGCCATCTTAACATTTCAGTTTTTGCTATAATATTGAAAAATAGACCAACCTTACTGGAGTTTTTTTATCCGCTGATGTGTCACCAGATTTGTTGAACTGACTGAACTTTGCTGCTGCTTGCAGCTTCTGATTCTCCAAGTGCAAAACAAATCTTCTATATTTGCATCGACTTCTTGCTTATTTAAAGCAATCAGTTTAAATGAGTACTTTGGTTTTATGTGTGCATCTAAATTAATGTTATATTCAAATCCAAATACATAAATCCAACTAGTATTAAAGTCAGCAGGATGTTTGAAGAACATTTGATGGATTTTTTTTTTAAATGATGAACTAGATTACAAAAAAAGTTACTGAGATACATAGTAAAGAAACTAAACGTTGTGTGTTAGTTGTACATCAAGGTAAAGACGGTGAGCATAATGACCTGCAGTTGCATCATTAATCAAAAACTTCTTGTGCCGATACATTTATGTGGAAATTATTAAAATTACCTTCCAACCCAAAGGCCTCATATCAGTTCATCTTTGTGACAGAGTTTTTGTAATGCAAACAATCCATATTTGAATTTTTCCTGACATGTTATGGATGAGAGTGAGGCTAACACAGCTTCAAAACGACTCAGATAGAAACAGAAAACCACTTAATAACTGTCACTGATGAGCAAATGACATAGTTACATGATTTTAAGCTCAAAAGCGTTGATTTCACACGATCCCCACAATTACATTTTTGGTTATCTTTTCACATTTCGGTCATTTTTTTGATGTGTGTTGATGCTAAATGTTGTTCACTTTCATAATTTAGGTTTAAACAACATTTAAAAACAAAAGAATTGGTTTGATGCTCCCAGAGTTAATTAACACTGAATTAGTTTTGATGCTGTCAGCTGAAAATGTTTAGATTTTATACATAACGACTCCAGGCCCCTGATTTCACATCTTCCTAATCAATTTCAGGGCCACATTTTGTTGATTCTGTTTGTTTTTGTTACCCAGAAAACTTTGAACATAATTTGAATAATTTCTTTCTCCATAAATTTGTTTCTGCAATGTAATAAATCTAATAAATGGCTAAAAGTGTCATTAATAATGTGGAAACTGACTGCATGTGTTTTGCATACCTGTCGGTGAAACCATGCTGCTTTGTCAGTGTTTGTTGTTGTTTTTCTTGCTCTTTGAATTGGACTCTATGCAGAGAGGTGGAGATAGAACCGCTGCCAAATATTTGGAGCATAGAGCAGATATCTAAAGAAAGGACGTCAGACACAGCGACAGGCTTCGTGTGTTCAAGGTCGCAGTCTTTCTAATTTCTGAAGGTAAAATTTATTTCAATTCAACTTAAAAACACTTTATTGATCCCAAAGGGAGATGAAATGTTGCAGCTCATCAACTAAAAGTCTTCAAAGCATTATTGTTGGTCGTGACGGGAAAGACCTCCTGTAGCAGTCTGTATTACAGGGAACCTGAAGAAGCCTCTGACTGAAGACTCTCTGTCTCATGAAGAGGACGGTCAGGTTGTCCATAATTTTCTTGACATGATTTTCCTAACAGATATTCACTTTTGAAGATGAATGATACAAATGAACAAGTGTTTCCTGTAGATCAGAAATCATGTTAAACATTTTTCTGTCTGATTAAAATGACCCAGAAATCCACATGTCAGTAAAATGAAGCTGTTCAAGCAGATTGATTTACTAAATTTTGTGTTAAATTTGTACAATAGTTTTGCTTCCTGTGTGTTTTTCCTCCAGATGTCTGTGAGCGTTTCGTCTCCCTCCAATGACTCCGTCCTCCACGTTCCCAACCTGCCGTTAGAGGAACTGTTCCTAACTAATTTGGTTTCAAATAAAAAAAAACATTGAATTAATATGAATTGGTTGTCATGGTGATATACTGTGGTTTCTCTCCAATTGCCTTTTTGTTTGATCAGTATAAGAATATTTCAGAGCAAACACATTTTTGAATTTTTGTGATAAACTAGACATTTTATTCAAAAAAATTACACAGAAAAGGTGCTTTAAAATAAAAGAGTGTGCAGGTCAACAACAAACGTCTTATTTTCCTTATATTCAACAAGAGATATTGAAGATGCATGAAACAACCAAACTGAACTGATGGAAATGTTTACTAATTTTGACCATTTTGGTCGTCTGCGCAGACGCCTGTCAGTAATGTTTTGTCCTTGGTGGTCAAGGACAAAAACTGAGGGGTGATAGCAAAGAAGTGTATAAGAAATATAAAACAGTGTATTTCACAAAAAGGTGGTTTTATAAGAAAATACTACAACTTAACCCAATTAACACTCAAAAAAAGACAAACTAAAGATGGTTAAGTGAAACTAAAATAAATAAACAGGTAAATCTAATGTAAACTCAAAAAGAAAAACACTAAAGGAGCGCTGAACCTCTCAAACACAAACGTCTCGCTTTATTAGACTCAATCAACTGCTAAGCAGAAGAAAATGGATCAGCAGAGCCAAAATATGTCAAAGGCGTCCCAACAGTTACAAGCAAAAACAACAAAGATGGAGGGCAGCTGAACTAAGTGTCTTCCTGCAGGCTGCCCCACTGGAGAAACTGGCAGCAGTGTTTTATAGGGTGCAGGTGAGCCTCATCAGCGTCTGATTGGCTTGATGATCCTCTGCTGGTCCAATGGTGTCGCTGAGCTTCTGCAGCCTCCAGGCAGCCAATCAGCACACAGTTCTTCCACACCTGAATCTACATAACAGGATAGAGAGCCTCTGGAGTCCAGGGGCGCAACAAGACGAACCAAAATACAAAGCTGTGGAAATTTTGGAAATTTAAAAATGGAAATAATTCATCAAATAACGAGGACAATTTTTTTCAGATCAGATTCTTTCAATAAAAACCTTATGAAACTTTAACAAAACTGCAGGTGTGTGTCCGTGTCTGGTGAATTTTTACTTAAAACATGTTTGATTTTCATTCACTGGGTAGAAAATCCAGATATTTTACTCAAGTAAGAGTAAAATTTATACTTTTTTTCAAAAGTTTACTAGGTTTTACCCAACTCTGCTGTTCAGAACCAGATTCAAACTCTATTTTAAATCTAAGCGTTATGTAAAATCCCTGTCATGAACATAAGTGCAGGAAAAAACATCCAGATGTTTCCTAGTCTGAACTCTGAGCCGAGCTCCTGTTTCTCCTGAAGCACGCTAATCCCCCTGCTTTCTGTAGAAACATGAGAGGAAGAACCAAACTGCTGGGCAGGCAGAACCAGAATATGGACAGCCACATCCCACACTTTGTGTCCTCCCCCATTTTCAGTGAATTGAGCCTCAGTATGGAGAACAAGTTGCTCCCAGACCGCAGCAGCAGCAGAGCCAGGACGGTTATGATGGTGTAGAAAGCTCTCAGCTTGGTCTGGTGGACCGGCTGACGGTCTGCAGCCCGATCCCCTGGCTTCGACTCAACCAACACACGAAGGACAGAAATGCCGAAGAAAAGAATCACGAGTAAACAGACGAAAATAGTACTTCCGGCTAACACTATGAGAGCCAGCTCATCCACAACATCCACAGTACCCATTGAGAGAGCAGAAAGAAACCAAGTCAAACCAAACACAGCGTTTCTGACTCTGACCATGTTTGCTGTCCTCAGGCCCAGGTAGGTGACGGGATGAACGACGGCCAGGTACCGCTCCATGCAGGTCAGGATGTGAAACAGCATCTGCGCTGTTAGCTTGAAAGGGAAGAAGTAGGAACCAACAACGATCAGATGCGGGACGTCGGCATAGATGCCGCAGCAGCACAAGATGCAGCCGATTGTATGAGCCAGTTCAATGATCACCACTTGGTACGTGATGAGGTCGGAGTGAGTCGTCGGCGCGCCGGAGCGCAGCCATCGGCGACGTCCCACGTCGATAATCGGGACGTAAATACGGAGAAGTAGGACGGAGATGACGGTGTAGACTGTCATGTTGTAAATACCAACTGTTGACTGGAAGCAGCCGAAGAGAAATTCATAGATGTCCAAAACGGAGGAAGGTGGAGCGATTAGAGAGCCATTCGAAGAGTTAAGTGACATGATGGCGGATATCTGAAGACGGAGGTGGAGGGAGAGGCAGGCAGAACGAAGCAAAGAGAAAAATAAGGTTTGAATTTAATGAAGTTCAAGTCGCTTGTACAGCTCACTTCAGCGACAAGGCGGTTCAAAATGCTTTACATAATAAAATCATCAATTATGAAACAAGCAATAAACATTACAGTTTGTCACATCCTCAGTTTTGTTGCTGCTAATCAAAGGCAACTGTGCTTTTAACATGTTCAGAAGATTAAAACCCATTAAAATATATTTAAACTAAACAAACTGCACACAGTTTAGAGCAAATGTGTCAAACTAAAGGTCTGGGGGCCAAATCCTGCCAACCACTGGTTTTTATGTGGCCATAAAGACTACATAAAAATTATAAAAACAATATACCAAATTATATATTTCGGATTTTAGAAACAATTCTGCAAATATAGTAAAATACATTGGGCTAATGGGATGCTTACTCCCACCTGTAGGTGGCAGTATTTCCTATTTTTACTGCCTCAGATTGTCTTCATGCCGAGTTATAGTTTGTGATCGATGTGGTGAGAAGCAAAAAGTCACATTTCATATCGTACATAAGCAAATATTTCTAAAATAGCATTTTATAATCAGGAAGTTGATTGCAAATAAATCCTGAAGAGGCAGCTTAATGTGAAAATTAGTTCAATATTAATTCATTTAAAGGAGTAGTTGAATGCAGATACAGATATTGATTCATATTTTAAGAGTTTGTTAATGATTTTCATCAACTGAAATGAAGAAAATTAATATTAAGTGAGCAGTTTTATTAATAAAACAAACTCCTAGAAATACTGAAACCAAGACTGCTTGTTGATTATCAACAATAAAATAATTGTAATATTAAAGTTGAATCCTTATGTTTACCACTAACATTTATATTTGCTTGTATAACATAAAAACAATCTCTGCCATAATGTTAAGGTAAAATAATGAAATTAGAAATGCGGAGCGTTCCAACCTGCTGACCCTCTGGACGGTTCTCCACGGCAGCTTTGAGGAAACACCTGTGTGTTTTATACCATTTGTATGAGTCATGAGTTTTGCATAACATTTAACAGTAATTAATTTATTTTGTGACACATCATGTTTGCGCAGATGGAATAAAACTTTTCCTGCTGCCCCATTTTTTGATGTCATTGCTGCAAACCTGTTGTTTCTAAGACCAACTTTAAAGCAATGAGTCTTTAATTTCATATGTAAGAATAGTAATAATTATTTTACCATGGTTTAATCCACAAGGGTGAAATTATGCAAAATGTTACTAAATATCTCATGTAGGGTTGAATGTTCTGACATTTAGACAAGTCAAGATTATTTATTGAGTACAAGTCCTTTCTATTCAAAATAAAACAAAACATATATTAATCACAATAAACAAATACGAGTACAAGTAGAAAAACATTCAAAGACTCAATTAAAACTCAATAATATACATTTCAATCTGGAAAGACTCAGACGAAGAAAAAGGAACAATTATGACAGCAATGAATAACAGTTCTTTGGCG
>NW_015114175.1:133083-137318 GCF_001443285.1 Poecilia latipinna | reverse complement strand
TTTTACCCAACTCTGCTGTTCAGAACCAGATTCAAACTCTATTTTAAATCTAAGCGTTATGTAAAATCCCTGTCATGAACATAAGTGCAGGAAAAAACATCCAGATGTTTCCTAGTCTGAACTCTGAGCCGAGCTCCTGTTTCTCCTGAAGCACGCTAATCCCCCTGCTTTCTGTAGAAACATGAGAGGAAGAACCAAACTGCTGGGCAGGCAGAACCAGAATATGGACAGCCACATCCCACACTTTGTGTCCTCCCCCATTTTCAGTGAATTGAGCCTCAGTATGGAGAACAAGTTGCTCCCAGACCGCAGCAGCAGCAGAGCCAGGACGGTTATGATGGTGTAGAAAGCTCTCAGCTTGGTCTGGTGGACCGGCTGACGGTCTGCAGCCCGATCCCCTGGCTTCGACTCAACCAACACACGAAGGACAGAAATGCCGAAGAAAAGAATCACGAGTAAACAGACGAAAATAGTACTTCCGGCTAACACTATGAGAGCCAGCTCATCCACAACATCCACAGTACCCATTGAGAGAGCAGAAAGAAACCAAGTCAAACCAAACACAGCGTTTCTGACTCTGACCATGTTTGCTGTCCTCAGGCCCAGGTAGGTGACGGGATGAACGACGGCCAGGTACCGCTCCATGCAGGTCAGGATGTGAAACAGCATCTGCGCTGTTAGCTTGAAAGGGAAGAAGTAGGAACCAACAACGATCAGATGCGGGACGTCGGCATAGATGCCGCAGCAGCACAAGATGCAGCCGATTGTATGAGCCAGTTCAATGATCACCACTTGGTACGTGATGAGGTCGGAGTGAGTCGTCGGCGCGCCGGAGCGCAGCCATCGGCGACGTCCCACGTCGATAATCGGGACGTAAATACGGAGAAGTAGGACGGAGATGACGGTGTAGACTGTCATGTTGTAAATACCAACTGTTGACTGGAAGCAGCCGAAGAGAAATTCATAGATGTCCAAAACGGAGGAAGGTGGAGCGATTAGAGAGCCATTCGAAGAGTTAAGTGACATGATGGCGGATATCTGAAGACGGAGGTGGAGGGAGAGGCAGGCAGAACGAAGCAAAGAGAAAAATAAGGTTTGAATTTAATGAAGTTCAAGTCGCTTGTACAGCTCACTTTAGCGACAAGGCGGTTCAAAATGCTTTACATAATAAAATCATCAATTATGAAACAAGCAATAAACATTACAGTTTGTCACATCCTCAGTTTTGTTGCTGCTAATCAAAGGCAACTGTGCTTTTAACATGTTCAGAAGATTAAAACCCATTAAAATATATTTAAACTAAACAAACTGCACACAGTTTAGAGCAAATGTGTCAAACTAAAGGTCTGGGGGCCAAATCCTGCCAACCACTGGTTTTTATGTGGCCATAAAGACTACATAAAAATTATAAAAACAATATACCAAATTATATATTTCGGATTTTAGAAACAATTCTGCAAATATAGTAAAATACATTGGGCTAATGGGATGCTTACTCCCACCTGTAGGTGGCAGTATTTCCTATTTTTACTGCCTCAGATTGTCTTCATGCCGAGTTATAGTTTGTGATCGATGTGGTGAGAAGCAAAAAGTCACATTTCATATCGTACATAAGCAAATATTTCTAAAATAGCATTTTATAATCAGGAAGTTGATTGCAAATAAATCCTGAAGAGGCAGCTTAATGTGAAAATTAGTTCAATATTAATTCATTTAAAGGAGTAGTTGAATGCAGATACAGATATTGATTCATATTTTAAGAGTTTGTTAATGATTTTCATCAACTGAAATGAAGAAAATTAATATTAAGTGAGCAGTTTTATTAATAAAACAAACTCCTAGAAATACTGAAACCAAGACTGCTTGTTGATTATCAACAATAAAATAATTGTAATATTAAAGTTGAATCCTTATGTTTACCACTAACATTTATATTTGCTTGTATAACATAAAAACAATCTCTGCCATAATGTTAAGGTAAAATAATGAAATTAGAAATGCGGAGCGTTCCAACCTGCTGACCCTCTGGACGGTTCTCCACGGCAGCTTTGAGGAAACACCTGTGTGTTTTATACCATTTGTATGAGTCATGAGTTTTGCATAACATTTAACAGTAATTAATTTATTTTGTGACACATCATGTTTGCGCAGATGGAATAAAACTTTTCCTGCTGCCCCATTTTTTGATGTCATTGCTGCAAACCTGTTGTTTCTAAGACCAACTTTAAAGCAATGAGTCTTTAATTTCATATGTAAGAATAGTAATAATTATTTTACCATGGTTTAATCCACAAGGGTGAAATTATGCAAAATGTTACTAAATATCTCATGTAGGGTTGAATGTTCTGACATTTAGACAAGTCAAGATTATTTATTGAGTACAAGCCCTTTCTATTCAAAATAAAACAAAACATATATTAATCACAATAAACAAATACGAGTACAAGTAGAAAAACATTCAAAGACTCAATTAAAACTCAATAATATACATTTCAATCTGGAAAGACTCAGACGAAGAAAAAGGAACAATTATGACAGCAATGAATAACAGTTCTTTGGCGCTCAGGCCACGGCAGCTGATCTGAGCTGAGATTTGATGTGAACTCGATGAACATCCCGATAACCCATTAGGGATGCTCTCCCCCGGGGCCCGACACTGGTGGAGGTCTGGAAAGGGTGCCATCCTGGAGAGCCGAAGGATGTGGGTGGAGAAGGGGAGGTGGTGGGTTGAACGCAGCTGGGAAGCGGCCGACGACTTGGGTGTGGATCCTTTTATGCTGAGCTTGATTGATGATTGGACACGCCAGGTGAGGTCCAGCACTGAGGACTGAGATGAGCATGACGCCGATGGACGAACGGAGGGGATGGAGTCTTCCAGGTTGAATTTCCGCTATTAGCTTCATGTCAAAATAAGGATTTTAACAAAATAAACTCTGTGGCCTTACGTGTTCATGCAGAAACAGACAAAAGAGATTTTACACAGACTTGGAAAAGATATGAACAGCATACCAAGGATACAAGTACATACAATACAGGTTAAATACCAGTTTCTGAACATGTTTTAACAGCATCCAGAGTGATCATAATTATTCCTGAAATTTAGAAAAAGCAATCTGACAAAAAATAATGGCTAAACACAAGAAAAACTGAATACCATTTTTTTTTTTTACACATTTTAGATTAACGAGTTCTACATCAAGGTAACCACTTAAAGTTTAATACATATATTCCATATTTTTTCGATCAGTTGTGCAATCCAATTGGAATAAAATAAAGTACAACGACTGATCCTAATCAGTTGTAATGTCTGTGGGGTATAGAAAACATTTCTATTACATTTTTGCACAAAATCAATCTGAGATGATGAGATTTTAGTCTGCTCAGTTCTGCCTTTTTTTCAGAATGAGTTGTTTTTTTGGACTATTGTCACTTTAAATCCAAATAAGCTGCTGCTGGCCACACCCCCCAATCAACGTTTACACTCACATGTGAAAATGGCTGCAAACAGATGCGCAATTATACAGCGGCACATTTTTGAAAAGCAGAAGTGGAGGCTCCTGCACAACAAACAAGAAAACAGGAAGTAGTTTCTGCATGGTAAGTCAACAACAACTTACTTGTCATTTCCAGTGGCCATTGTACAGCACATACAGCGATAAAACCAGCTGACCAAACATGATGGAGCACCACTTGGGTTGCTAGGTAACAAGCAGAGCTTTGCTGGGGTTGCTAGGTAACAAGCAGAGCTTTGCTGGGGTTGCTAGGTAACTAGCTGAGCTTGTGAGCTTTTGAAGCGGCTCATTTTCCAGACATCATAAAACTTTAATTTATTGCCAAAAATGGCTGGGGGATTTTTTTAAGTGGTTGGTTTGTTTTTAAAAGCAAACGATGGAACAAAAACGTGAGAAATATTAATTTTCCATAATAAGTCCTTTTTATGTTAGGTTGCAACGTAAAAGCAGGTAGTTCTAACGTTTGTCTGCCGGTACAGAGTGTTTACAACATGGTAGCTTTTCTGCTCGGTGCAGGAAGAGCAGCGGTAAAACCAAGCTGCTGGGCAAACAGAACCAGAACTCAGACAACCACAAACCACATCTCTGTGCCTCATCCAGCTGCTGAGAATCATACATGATATTGGTGTAAATATTCCCCACAAACCTCAGCAGCAGCACTCCAAATATGGCCATGATGGTGTGGAAAGCCCTCAGTTTGACCTGGTCAACTCGATGTTTTTC
>NW_015114175.1:125144-126921 GCF_001443285.1 Poecilia latipinna | reverse complement strand
TAAATATTCCCCACAAACCTCAGCAGCAGCACTCCAAATATGGCCATGATGGTGTGGAAAGCCCTCAGTTTGACCTGGTCAACTCGATGTTTTTCTCCTCCGCCTTCTCCGGGTCCCGACCGGACCAGAACCCAGAGGAGAGAAAGGCTGCAGAAGGCGATGACGACCACGGCAAACGAAACGATACAAAAAGACACGATGGTGATCACAGTGTGGCTGGCCAAAGACATGACAGCTGTCCCTGTGAAGGACAGCAGCCAGGAAAACACAACGACCAGGTTCCTCATTGCGACGGCGTTGGAGTTCCTTAAGCCCAGGTAGACGACGGGGTGAACGACGGCCAGGTGGCGCTCCACACAGGTGAGGACGTGGAACAGCAGCTGCGCCGAAAAGGTGACAGAGAAAAGGTAGACGCCGATCATCACCAAGACGGAAACACGAGCGTGGACGCCACAGCAGCAGAGCACAGAGCCCATCACGTTCATCAGCTCGATGGCGGCCATGTTGTAGGTGAAAACATCAGAGTGGCTGGTCGCCGTGCTCGGACGCTGCTGCTGCAGTCGCTGGCGTCCCAGGTGGAGAACGTAGGCGCAGAGAGGAAGGAGCAGGAGGAAACACATGGCAGCGAAGGCAGTGATGCTCAAAGAGCCAACTCCTGAGTTCAAACACTGAAACATGAGGTCATGGATGGTCGAAGAGGTCGAGAGCGAGGGGTCGCCATGAGTGGCGTTAAGGGAATCAGAGTAGTTCAATGACATGACGGTGGAGAGGATGAGGTTCGGTGAGCAGAGGCTGCAGGAGAAGAAAGAAGGTTAAAATCTATAGAGACAAAAATGACGGGAATTTATGAGTTTGTGTTGTTTACTAATACAAATGGTTGTTTTTGTATATTATCAGAAGCATTAACCTGTTTCTGTTGCATTCATTCACTGAAGTTCCACTGTATGGAAGAGAAAAAAAAAGAAATCTCAATTTTTCCTAAGAATTCTTAGATTAAAGTCAGAATTATGTTTTTTCAGGGGGCCTAATCCGCTAAAGTAGAATTGTGACTTTTTTCTCCAAATTCTGATTTTATGTCAAAATTTTTCACCTTTTATTAGACTTGGAGTTCTGACTCTTTTTTCAGTGGCCCTGATACTCTTCTGGTTAGTTACTGCAACCAAATGACTTATTTTATCTCCTGGCTGATTCATCAACAGAAGAATTAACTAAAACCAAAGCAGACTCACTAGTTATGTTTAGAAAAAAGAAAAAAAAAAAACACTAAATATATGAAAATGATTTCCACTGGTGAGCTTTTAGATTTAAATATATTGTAAATTCATTGCAAATATACTTTTGGAATAAATGACAGCTCTGTTCTTATTGATAGATTAATTGTGCAACTCATAATTTTATGTGTTTGCATGTAGAGTGCAACGACACGCTGATGGTAAATCACCAGAACAATGGAAATGATCTGCAGAGCAACAATCACTTCCTCAGCTACAATGCATTCCAACTTAGATTTCCATAATATGTAAATATAAATAAAAAATAAACAACAAAGAGAAAAACAAACACATATGAAAGACATGTATCCAGGAATCACAGTGTAAAAAGTTAATTCTTATCTTTTAAATCCTGCAAAGCTGCTCTAAACCAAATCAGTATTTCCAAAATTACAGCTTAAAAAAAAGCTTTTTTTTTAAAACAGGTTAAGTACAGAAACTCACCTTTATGTTGGTTTTTAATCCAGAGGTTGATTCTTCGGTGTAATCAACTTTTCTGTGTTTGT